>NW_026585987.1:12219088-12261504 GCF_907164565.1 Psammomys obesus | reverse complement strand
TGTGTGTGTGTGTGTGTGTGTGTGTGTGTGTGTGTGTGTGTGTGTGTTTAGACCACGAATCAACACTCAGTGACTGCCAGATTAATTACTGTTTTTACTAACTCATGAATAAACTAGTTTTGCTTGTTTGTTTAAACTTGTTTAAAGTTAGCACAATTAAATAAATGATAACCCATATTCATTCCTGTGATTATTAGGCCCTTTAAGTACCAGATTCAGTTACTAGTTTGCCATCTAGTGTCTTGTTTTACTAAGTTCTGGCTCAACTCTTTATCTACCAATCGGTGTCTTGGGCAAGATCTTAATTTTTTTTGTATGTCTCAACTTTTTGTCTGTATAGTATGATTAATAAAAATTTCTACCCATAAAGGCTGTTGTACCAATTAAATGAATTTTATGCACTTAAAAGATGTTTGGAGCCGGGCGCGGTGGAGCATGCCTGTAATCCCAGCACTGGGGAGGCAGAGAGAGGCAGATTTCTGTGAGTTCGAGGACAGTCTGGTCTGCAAAGTGAGTCCAGGACAGCCAATACTACACAGAGAAACCCAGTTACGACCTCTCCGCTCCCTCCAAGATGATTGGGTTTCTTGCTTCAAGTGTTCAAAAATGTTATAATTTCCAAGGTTGTCCAATAGTAGTTGAAAGTCTATCTGCTGCAAAGTTTTTTGAATGAGAAATACAAGATTTACTTTCACTAATTTTATTTTTCTATAGAATTAAAATTTTATAAAGCAGTCAAGTGTAAATAGTAATAGGATTGTTCATATTTCATTATTTGAACAGTGGTATGGCATGGCATGAGAACTGGATTCAAGTGGAAAATATGAGTCCCGCTGTTGTTCAAGTAATATTTCCTTAGCATTGGTACCAACACATAGGAATTTTAAAATAAATGGCTGCTGAGACTCTTCACATTTTCATAAGGGACATTGGCCTGTATTTTTCTTTCTTTGGTTTTATCTTTACCTGGTTTGGGTTTTAGAGAAATACTGGCTTCATGAAAGGAGTTTGAAAGTACTTTCCTGTTTGTTTTTCTTTTGCAAGTCTGATAGAATTCTATTGTGAATCTATCTGGGACTTTATTTTTTTGTTAGCAGAAGACCTGATTACTGTCTCAACCTTCTTATTTGTGATGGTATTGTTTAACATGTTGACCATTACCTGGTTTAAATTTGATGATTCATGTTGACCTAGAAATGTATCCATTTCTTTTTAGATTTTCTTTTTTTATATAATTTTTATTTTTTTATATTAATCACAGGTTATTTACTTTGTATCCCAGCTGTAGCCCCTTCCCTCATTCCCTCCCAATCCTACCCTTCCTCCCTTATCTCCTCCCTGCCCCTTTCCAAGTCCACTGATAGGGAAGGTCCTCCTCCCCTTCCATCTGACCCTAACTAATCAGGTGTCTTCAGGACTGGCTGCAATGTCCTCCTCTGTGGCCTAACAAGGCGGCTCCTCCCTTGGGGAGGGGGGGTCAAAGAGCCAGCCATTTTTCTAACTTAATGTAGTACAGGTCTTTAGAGTATCTCTCTACAATAGTCTGAATTTTTTTGGTGTTGTGATGTTTTCCAGTTTATGTCTGATTCTGGTAGTTTAGATCTTCTTTTTCTTTCTTTTGGGGCTGAAGGTTGGTTGATCTTGTTTAACTTTTCAAGGAGTCATCTCTTATATTTGTTGATTCTTTGTCTTGCTCTTTTTGTTTTTATTTCATTTATTTCTGCTCTGATTTTTTTTATAATGTTTTCAACTACTGGATTTGGGTTTGATTTGTTCTTGTTTTTCAAATTTCTTGAATTGCATAAAGTTAGTTTTTTGTGCTTTTTGTTTTTTTTTTTTTTTTTTTAAACATAGACATCTAGAATCTTGCTTAAAATATTCAAAAAGTATAATATTCATTGTGGTCCAAGAGTAGTTAAAAGCATGTCTGCTGCCAAGTTATCTTTTTTTTTTTTTTGAGTGAGAGAGCAAGATTTAGCTTAATTAATTTGATTTTTTAAAATAAACTATTTAGAGATTAAGTATGTGGCTTTGAGTAACCACAGACCCAGAACAAGTAAAAAGGGATCCCAGGAATCGGGGTGAGGAACTTTATAGAGAGTGATAATAGGGCACAAGTGCCGTACAGTGCAAATGAAAAAATGAGGTGGGTGGACTCTCACTGAGAAGTGGGGAGGGTTGGTATCACAAAGGGAGAGGAAGGAAGGAGGACTAAATAATACAAAGAATGTTTGAAAAAGCCAGAAGAAAACATTATTTTATGTTTGTTTAAAATTTCATATAAAAAACACAAATGTATGTCTATATAAATGTGTGTAAATTATATATATATGTGTGTGTGTGTGTGTGTGTGTGTGTGTGTGTGTGTGTATAATTTAAATGGACTTACATGACTTAGGTAATAATGTTCTTCCCAAGAGAGATAGACCAACAAAAACCTGTGTCAGACATGCAAGACTCTCCTTCTAGTTGTGGGTCAGAGGAGCCTTCTGCTGATAGATAAGCCAGCTCCACATTTTGGCTATTGTAAATAGTGTAGCAATGAATATCAATGTGCAAATGTTTATGTGATAAGTGGACCTATAAGCCTTCAGATGTATACGGTGGAGTGGAATAGCTATATCATCTATATTTTGTTTTTAGTTTTCTGAAGATTTTTCACATGAGTTTTCCCAGTGGCTATATCAGTGTTCATTGCCATTAGCGGAGTAGAAAGGTTCCTCTTTCCCTGGACATTCACCAGTATTTGTTTGTCTTCTTGTGGCATTACAATTATTCATTTGCACATGTTGTATCCATCTTGCATCCCTAGAGTGAAATCGTCTTCATTGTGGTATATGATCTTCTTACTGCATTCTCAAACACAGTTTCAAGAATTTTATTCAGAGCAGTGCATGTTCATAGCTGCCAGAAAGGGGCTTCAAATTCCTTGAAGCTTGAGTTACAGGCATTTGCATGCTGGTGACATGGATGCTAGCACCTGAACTCTGGTCCTCTTGATTGAGTAGCAAGTGCTTTTAACCACCAAGCAATCTCTCCATCCCCCACATTTAGTTTTGATATCAGGTTATTGCCGGCTTCAAAGGAGGAATTTGTTATTTTTATTACCCTTTCTGTTTTGTGAAACCAATTGAGGAATATAGGTGTTACCTTTTCTTTACAAGTTTGTGGAACCAGGCAGTGAACTCCTTCAAGTGCTACACAGTTTTCTTTCTTTCTTTCTTTCTTTCTTTCTTTCTTTCTTTCTTTCTTTCTTTCTTTCTTTCTTTCTTCCTTCCTTCCTTCCTTCCTTCCTTCCTTCCTTTTTTCTTTCTTCTTTCCTCTTTCTCGTTCTTTCTTTTTTTCTTCTCTTTCTTTACATTTCTTAATGTTTAATACTTTCACAGTTTTCTTTGCTGGGAGACAATCCAGTTCAACACCATGGTTTTGTTTTTTACCTTTTTAAGTTCTTTATATCCTTTTGATTTAATTTTGGTAGGTCATATACAATCTAAATCCTTATTAGTAGGTCATATACAATTTAATCCACAGGCTTAGTCTGTGTGTGTCTTTGTAAGGTGTGTTTATTGGTAACAACAGATGATAGGATCTAGTACTTTTTTAAAGCCAGTCACTCAGTGTGTATCTGTTTACTGGTGAGTTTAAGCCACATGCACGTAAGATTATTAAGGGATGGTTAATGATTGCTGTAATTTTGTTGGATCTTTTCTGACTGGCTGGATTATTATTTATTCTTTTCTCTTTTCCCAGTTAGTATTAGGGGTTTGTTGGTTTACTGTGTTGAATGTATTGGATTTCTTTACACTTCTTTATTATTCTTTCCTGTGGTGAGCCTGTCTTTATTTCTCCTGTTCATATAATTTTCCTTTAAGAATCTCCTACAGTGCTTAATGACTGAGCCATCTCTTCACTCCCCCTTTTCTCTTCTAAAAGAATTCTTCAAAAGTTTTAAATTTGCATGTCTTTAAATTCTAAGCAATTGTTTTTCAATTTTCTTAGCATTGATAACCATTCTTGAAGCCTTTTCTCCATAAAGTAATATTTAGTTCGCTTTTTTCTAGAAATTTAGCCAGATGTAAGTGCTGGGTCTTTACCATGACTCAGTTAGTTGATTAATTAGGTGATTTACATTTTATGAACATTGCCTTTCTCTTCCATAAAGATTGAAATTTATGTCTGATTTGCTTAAAGCTGACTTGTTTGTTTAGGTAAAATAACATAGGTGAACATACTTTATAAAATCAGAACTGTGTGTAAGTTTGGCTATATGGTACCATATAGAGGAAGACAATAAATATGTCTTCTTCAGATATTTGCATATTGGTCCACTGGGAAAGACATTTTGAATACACTTTCCTGATAAGGTATTTTATTCCTTTACCAAATGCTGCTGATATCTCTTAATGTTCATAGAACAATGACATTGACATTACTAAAAATATCAGTAGAAAACTGCTCTCTGTATGTTCCTTTAAAGATGGCTTCCTGGGACTGTAATGGCAAAATCTATTAAAGTTGAGGTTCTATCTAGGTGATGTCTTTTAACTTGGTAGGCAGAAATGAGGAGTGGATGATTTCTGTTCAGGCATTAACATATCAACATTATCCTACAATTTCACTGTGAATGTTTCTTTTATAAAGAGCTGCATAAGTATTTCCCAGTATTGTAATATATATATATATATTTTATATATATATATATATATAATATATATATAATCATCTCTTCACTCCCCCTTTTCTCTTCTAAAAGAATTCTTCAAAAGTTTTAAATTATGCATGTCTTTAAATTCTAAGCAATTGTTTTTCAATTTTCTTAGCATTGATAACCATTCTTGTTTATATATATATATATATATATATATATACATATACATATACATATACATATACATATACATATACATATACATATATATATGCCAGATGTACTTGGAAGGAAAAGAATTTATTAATGTAGATAGGTCTGTGCTAATCATCTTCCCATAGCCTTTGGCTAAATGAATAGGAAATTCCAAGTCTGTTTCAGCAAAACAACAACACAGAGAAGATAACACTCTAAGCCTTTGGAAAAATGTCATTGCATATAGGTTCAGTAATCTACCTGAGTTGAGACGAGAAGACTCTTGGGTTACTTCAATCACACAGCTGCTTTGCATTTTTTAAAGGAAGTTAATGAGAGCATATGAAAATGCTGTATTCAAACTAACATCCCTCTGAAATTTATTGTCTTATTTATTAAAAAAAACTTAAAATAACAGTTTATTAATACTTAAAGTAAACACATTAGAAAGAACCAGAAGAATAAAAGGCTATTTCTCAGGGGAGAGGGAGAAGCTGACTGTTGAGCTGGGAATGCTGCTGGACTGAAACCAGGGCGTGATTGTGTGGGGGCAAAAGAACTGGTGCTGTCTGCAGAGTAGACAGAAGGTAGACTCCCCACTGGCGATAGGGTGTGGCAGGGCCATTCTCTGAGTAGGTCGACCTACTGCACCAGAGGTGAGATATGTGAAATGCATAGTGTAGCGACCAACTTGCTAAGACATAGGTTCTACAGCTCTCAAGTATGTTGCTAGGCTGCTGCTGCCACATCTGGTTCCAACAGCAGAGGTGTCACAGAACCTTCTAGTTGTTTTTGTGCTTTCTGGTTCTGGTGCACAAGCTGGTTCTGGCTCCAGAGTTGCTGTCTTCACTGATGACTAACACACTTCAATCTCTGGATGAGGATGTGTGCGTCTCCAGATCTGAGTCTTCCTCATCACTGGTCTCTGAATCACTGGCCTCTTCTTTCTGCAAGTGTATCAAGAGCATATAAGAAGATCAGAGTAGGGCGTGTTCATAATCAAGTAGGTCTTCAGGTTTTTCAGAATGGACAGGTCTGAGGTCTGACAAAACTCTGCAAGGTTCTTGTCCATCCATGTGTCCAGGAAGGTACAGATGGTATTACTTACTTCATCAACTTCACAATATAGGTGGAAGTATGTATACCATTTGAACAGCGGGTCCAGCACCTACTGAATACTGGCAAACACTTAGTATATGTACAAGAAGGTAGGGACAATGAAAGAGTCCCCACTCTGCAGGGAAGGCCCCAGGTGGCTCGCCAGCTTTTCTACTACATCGGCACTGATGTGGGGCTCTCTATAGAGCTCCTCCAGGTCCGCTGGGGCAAATGTCTGCTCACCCTGGTCTGTGGGGTTGTGTTCTTGGCTTCCCTGAATCAAGTTTGTTTTTTTCTAGGTAAATGCCCAGAAGCATCGGAGGCAAAAGTAAACTGTGTGTCCCCAGACACCACCATGGCCTTCACTCTTGTCTTTCTTGAGGCCTGAACCTCTAGCAGTCCAAAAACAGCAAGAGAGCATCCTGCCCTTTTTAGGGTCTCAAACAAGTGAGCCTCCTGAGTTGGCTCAAACAGTTGGCTGCCTGACTACCAGTATTCTGCAGTGTTGGTTCAGCATCAAGGCAGTGAGGTCATTTCCTATGGGTCCCTTTACTCTTCCCTAAGGCTCCTAGGTCCCCTCCAACTTCTCTGGTGCACAACTAGACAGGTGCTTCTCATTCCACTGTTCCCAGGGATGTCTGGCTACAGGCAGCACCCCAGTTTTGCAATATGAGTCCCTACTGGACTCAGAATGGCATCTGTAACCGTTCTTCTAAACTCAGTCCTAATTAACCCAGTCCACCATAAACCCTAGTCATGTAGCCTTCCTTTTCTGCTACCTTGACTGTATTCTGTGTGGAATGAGAACACATGAATACCCCTGTCAGCCACCAACCCAACAGGGTCAGTGTTCCTGCATAGGAATTGTTTTTTTCAGAATCAGTTTCCAGCCTCATGATCATTTTAGGGCTCAAACACAGAGTGTTGCAGCTCTCTGTAAACAGCTGGCTCAGCCACATCCATTAGCTTATAAGATTGAAGCTGGCCCCCCAGCACTGTTTCAGAACTCATTCATCACCCATTGTTTCCGCTTCAAATTCCTGCTTCAATTCCTGTCCTGAATTTCTACAGTGACCTGTAACCTGCAACAAACTTTTTCTTCCCGATTGCATTCAGTCATGGTGCTTGTTACAGCAACAGACTGAAATCGACCACCACACTTTTTTTAAATTTTAATTATTTTAATATTAGTTACAGTTTGTTAACTTTGTATCCCTGATGTATCCCACTCCCTCTTTACCTCCTAATCCTGCCCACCCACCCTCATCTCCTCCCTGCCCCTTTCCAAGTCCACGGATAAGGGAGAACCTCCTCCCCTTACATTTGATACTGGTTTATCAGGTGTCTTCAGGACTGGCTGCAAAGTCCTCCTCTGTGGCCTAGCAAGGCTGCTCCTCCCTGGGGTGAGGGGGGGAGGTCAAAGAGCCCACCATTGAGTTCATGTCAGAAACAGTCCCTGTTCCCCTTATTAGGGTACACACTTGGATTTTGAGCTAACAAGGGGCTCTAGGTTACATCCATACATGGTCCTTGTTTGGAGAAACAGTCTCATAAGAGACCCCTGTGCCCAGATATATTTGGTCCTTGTGGAACTCCTGTCCTCTCCAGGTCGTATTAACCCCCTCCCCTTTTTTTGATTCCCTGAATTCTGCTGGAGGTTGGGTTAGGAGTCTTAATATCTGCTTTGATACACTGCTAGGTAGAGTCTTTCAGAGGCCCTCTGTGGTAGGCTCCTGTCCTGTTATTTGTTTGCTCCTACATCCAATGTCCATCCCATTTGTCTTTCTAAGTGAGGATTGATCATTCTATCCTGGGTCCTCTTTCTTGTTTATCTTCTTTAGGTGGATAGATTTCAGTATTTTTATCCTATCTTATAGGTCTATATAAATGAGTATAAAGGAGTATAAAAGACCATGTGTGTCTTTCTGCTTCTGGGATACCTCACTCAGGATGATTGTTTCTAGGTCCCACTATTTGCCTGCAAATTTCATGATTTCCTTGTTTTTAATTGCTGAGTAGTATTCCATTGTGTAAAAGTACCACAATTTCTGTATCCATTCCTCAACTGAGGGACATCTGGATTGTTTCCTGGTTCTGGCTATTATGAATAAAGCTGCTACAAACATGGTTGAGCAACTGTCCTTGTGTATGTGACCCTCTTTTGGATATATGCCTAGGAGTGGTATAGCTGGATCTTGAGGAAGCACTATTCCTAATTGTCTGAGAAAGCGCCAGATTGATATCCAAAGTGGTTGTACAAGTTTGCATTCCCACCAGCAATGGAGGAGAGTTCTCCTTTCTCACAACCTCTCCAGCATGTGTTGTCACTTGAGTTTTTGATCTTAGCCATTCTGGTGGGTGTCAGGAGAAACCTCAGGGTCATTTTGATTTGCATCTCTTTGATGGCTAAGGACATTGAGCATTTCTTTAAGTGTTTCTCTGCCGTTCTGTATTCCTCTACTGAGCATTCTGTTTAGCTCTGTACCCCATTTTTTAATCGGATTGCTTGATTTGCTGCTTTTTAACTTCTTTAGTTCTTTATATATTCTGGATATCAGCCCTCTGTCAGATACTGGGAAAGGATCCTCACCAACCCTATATCTGACAGAGGGCTTCTATGCTTTTGTTGAAAATGTTTTCTGAGATCTGGAGACGAGAATCTTCTTTTTTCCTCTATTCCTACTATTCTTAGGTTTTGTCTTTTCATGCTGTCTTGGATTTCTTGGATTGTTTATGTCAGGAATTTTTTGGATTTAACGTTTTCTTTGATGGATACATGGCTTTCTTCCATTGTATCTTCCATACCTGAGATTCTTTGTTCCATCTCTTGTAATCTGTTGGTTATGCTTACCTCTGTAGTTCCTGTTTTCTTTTCCAAGTTCTTCCTTTCCATGATTTCCTCCGTTTGTGTTTTCTTTAATTTTTCCAGTTATGTCTTCAGATCTTGAACCGTTGTGTTGATTTCCTTCACCAGTCTGACTGTATTTTCCTTCAATTCCTTCACCTGTTTGTTTGAACATTCTTTTGTTTATTTTATTTCTTTCAGTGATTTAATCATTTCCTTTCTGATGGCCACAAACTGTTTGGCTGCATCTTCTTGTATTTCTTTATGGATAGCCATACTCTGAATTTATCTTTCTCTATTTCTTTACCGATGGCCCTAATCTGTTTGACTTTACCTTCCTCTATTTCTTTATGCATTTTATTCATTTCTTCAATTATCCTCTTCTTATGAATAGATGTAGGTCATCTTCTTGAATTTCACTTATGTTAGGTTGTCCAGGGCTACTTACCCTTGGATAACTGGGTTCTGGAGATGCCATATGGCTTTGCCTTTTGTTGGTTGTGCTTTTATGATGGCCTCTACTTATCTCGCTGTCTCAGGTGTTGGCTGCTAGTTTCTGATACCTGCTGGAATCCTGGGGTGGGGAGAATCCCCTACTTGTTGTTCCTGAAGGAGGGCTCCTCAGCTTTTTGGGTATGGTCACTGAATGGCAGTGCTTCTCAGGAATTGCCACAACTCACCTCAAGTATGTGGATCTGCGAGGTTGTTGGTATTCAGGGGGGCTGTCCTCTCAGCAGGAGAAGACCTGGGGACAGCTGCCATGCAGCTGGGTTTCTTGCTTTGAATTTAGTGGGCTGCTGCTGCTGCTCTCACACTGTGTTTGTTGTGCACCGCCCTCTTGAAGAACCAGGGAGCTCCTTGAAGTTTGGTCAGTTTAGTTAGGGATAACTCGTTGCAGCTTGGAGCAGTATCTGTGTGCTGATTCCATGGATCTCAGGCTTCTTTAAGTCTGAAGTTGGAGCTCTGTGTCCCAGTATCCAAGAGGTAATCCATGGCAGGTGAGCTCAGCACTCACGTCTGTGGCAGGAGGCTAGCACCTGGAGCCTGTGAGAACCCAGAAACTTTTCCAGAGCTGGGTGTCCTGAGGTTGGACCTGATGTTTCCCCCACCGTGGGGTTTTCTCCTGACAGGGAGACCACAGTTCAGTTTGGGATGGTGAGTAGAGCATGCAGGCGCAGGCAAATGGCTTTGTGCTGGTGACTAGGTGACTGTAGGAACCTGGGAACTTTTCTGGAGAACTTTTTTTTGGGGGGTGGAGTGGTTGGCTGAGTTCCCTGAGGTTGGACCTGATGTTTCCCTCACTGTGGGGTTTCCTCCTGAAAGGGAAACCCAGTCTCTGGTGCCCTAGGTCCCACAGTTCTGTATGGGACAGTGAGTCAGGCACGCAGACAGGTCTCTGGGCTGGTGACTGAGCACCTGTTCGACCCCAGGACCTTTTTCAGGGATTATCTGTGTAGCCTGAGGTTGGTCCCGATTGCTTCCTCCACCGTGGAGTTTTCTCTAGACTGGAAATCCCAATCTCTGGTGTTATGGTGCCCACAGTTCAGTCTGAGATGGTGATCAGAGAACACAGGCTTGTGGCTGTGGGTTGTTGACTGAGCACCTGCTGGGACAGGGAACCCTTCTGGGGTTTAGCTGGGTGACCTGAGAATGGACCAGATTGCTTCCCACACTGTAGGGTTTCCTCTCACCTGGGAAACATAATCACTGATGTTTTAGGGTCCAGAGTTCAAGAGTTGAGTCTGTTGGTCTCTGTGTAGTCACTGCTATCCTGCTCCTCAGACACCGTGTCCTCCCAGTGCCACCATCTTGGATCCTCATTGTTTTATTGTACCAGTCACATTATTCCATTTTTTAGAATAGCTTTTTCTGAAGTGTTAAGAATAAATGTAATAGTGGATGTGTTAGCAGATGTACCTAGTTTATGGATCCTGTTTTATAAATTGAAAGTTCATGACACTCAGTGTTAGGCAAGTGTGCTAGTTTCAGTTTTTCAAAAGTATGTGGTCCCTTCATGTCTCTGTGCTAAAATCTTCATAGTTCTTCTCTTTCAATTTTTTTAAATTACTGTTCACCCTGTTATGATGGTTTGTGATCAGCTATGTTTGATATGATAATGCAGTTGTCAGGGTTGCAATGAGCTATGCCCATATTGGAGGGCAAACTTAACTGCAGAATGCTTTGTGTGCCAACTGCTGCACTGACTGACATTTCCCTGCCTCTCTCCTGTTACTCTGGCCAACTTATTCCCTAAGAAACAATGATTCTGAAATCGGGCCAGTGACTACACTTGGTCTTATTCAAATGACTGAAAAGCAAAAAGATGAGAAGCAAAAGAGATAATTAATAATTCTTCAGTGGCTCCTAAAAGTCCAAGTGAATGGAATAGGTGTATGTTTCTTACTTTGTTTTTTAATATATTTTTCATTCACTTTCTATCCCAGCAGTAGCCCCCTCCCTCATCCCCTACCAATCCCAACTTCTTTCCCTTTTTTCCTCCCTTGCCCCTCCCCCAGTCCACTGATTGGGGAAGTCTTCCTCCTCTTCCTCTTCCATCCCACTTTAGCCTATCAGGTCCCATCAGGACTGTCCTCATTGTCTTCCTCTGTGGCCTGGTAAGGCTATCTCCCCTCATCAAGGGGAGGTAATCAAAATCCGGCCACTGAGTTCATGTCAGAGATAGCCTCTCTTCCCCTTACTAGGGAACCCACTTGGAGACTGAGCTGCCATGGGCTACATCTGTGCAGGGGATCTAGGTTATCTCCATTAATGGTCCTTGGTTGGAGTATCAGTCCCAAAAAAGAACCCCTGGGTCCAGATTTTTTTTTTTTCAGTCCTCTTGCTCTCCTTGTGGAGCCCCTGTTTGTTCCAGGTCTTTTTATCTTTCCTTTCTTTCATAAGATTCCCTGCACTCTGCCCAAAATTTGGCTATGAGTCTCAGCATCTGCTTTAATACCCTGAAGGATAGAGTCTTTCAGAGGCCCTATGTGGTAGGCTCCTTTCCTGTTCCTTGTTTTCTCCATCTTCTGAGATTTATCCCATTTGCCTTTCTGAATGAGGATTGAGCATCTTACCCAGGGTCCTCCTTCTTTATTAGCTTCTTCAGGTGTACAGATTTTAGTATGATTATCCTATATTATATGTCTGCTATCCACTTATACGTGAGTATATACCATGTGTGTCTTTCTGCTTCCGGGACATCTCACTCAGGATGATGTTTTCTAGTTCCCATCATTTACCTACAAATTTCATGATTTCCTTGTTTTTAAATGCTGAGTAAATGTGTACATTGTGTAAATGTACCTCAGTTTCTGTATCCATTCCTCAATTGAGGAATATCTGGGCTGATTCTAGATTTTGGCTATTACAAATAAAGCTGCTACGAACACTGGAGAGGATGTGGAGAAAGGGGAACCCTCCTCCATTGCTGGTAGAAATATAACCTTGTACAACCACTTTGGAAATCAATCTGGTGCTTTCTCAGACAATTAGGAAAAATGCTACTTCAAGATACAGCTATACCCCTCCTAGGTATATATCCAAAATATGGTCAAGTATTTTTTACTTTAAATCAAAACCAGAAGTGATGTTGCTAAGTGAAAAAGGAATGTTAAAAGATAAGACAGGCTAAAAGTTAATATTTGCCATTATTTGTTTGTTCAAGCTGTGAATGTGAAGGGAATGTCGTGCCTGGGTGGGATAGGATTGTAACAGCTGAGGGACCACTGCCTTGAAGTGGGAAGATGCTGGAGTTTCAGTAGTCAACATACAGACCTTTAAAAGTTCCACGTGACTAAGAACATGATAAAGTCTTATTTTTTTCAGAAAAAGCATGAGCAGTATGCACAGAAGATCAAATCAGCCACAGTGTTCTCCTGGGGCAAAATCTAGTGCAGAGAGAAAGCCTAACTCTATTTGATTCTTTGAAGGCTGAGAAAAGTGAGGAAGCTGTAGGAGGGAAACAGTATGCCCAGCAGAGTTTGTGAAGCTTGTAATATGAGCGTACAGGGGCAGCAGCAAGTGTGGGCACAGAAACTTGAGCAAACATTCAGAAGACCCCAGAAAACTGATGAAGGTGGCTATATTAAGTAACGAATATTCCATGTACACAGGACTGCTTTCCTCTGAGAGAAGTCCAAGCCTAGGACTCTCACAGCTACAGAGAACTCGGTGCCCACTTTCACAGCATGAAAGGACAATATGACTGTTTTCTTATAATCATACCAATGTTATAATTATAATCATACCAAACTTGCAGTATTTTTACCTTATAAATGAAATAATCACCTGAAGACAGTACAAGTGTTTACAATGGTTTATGGTTTATTAAGTATTTTAAGATCGTTGTTGAGAATTGCTGGTCAGAAAAAAAAAATCTTTAAAATACATTATTGTGGTGTGGAAACTTTAAAGAAAGATTTATTTATTTCTATTTTTTGTGTATTTTGGGGTAATATATATAATGGGATATTTTGCCCATATGTATGTCTGTGCACTATGTCATTGGATCCCCCGGAACTGTGGCTGGAGATAGTTGTCTCTGCCACGAGGGTGCTGGAAATCTACTGTGGGTCCTCCGGAAGAGCAGCCAGTTCTCTTAAGCACTAAATTGTCTTCTCAGCCTCTTGTGAAGAGACTTTTGCATTTTGTGTCATTTCATCTCCTGGTACACGGGACTAATTTTTGGGTTTCGGAGTTCTATTCAGAAAGTTCGAATCCATCTCGACGTGTTAACATGTATTTCTTATGTTTTCCTACAACAGTTTTTGGGGATTCCATGTACAAGTACTGTATTTACATCATCCTAACACTATGCACTCTCTCTTAATTTTATGGCCTCTGCTTTTTATTATTTTATACATATATATATCAACAGACATGTATACATAAATACACCATTCTGAGTCTTTATTGTTGCTCATATGTACACACATGTGGGGGTTTGAATAGAAATGGCCCCCATAGGTTCATCTATTTGAATGCTTGGTCATTAGGGAGAGGCACTACTTGACAGGGATTAGGAGATGTGGCTTTGTTGGAGTAGGTGCAGCCTTGTTGGAGGAAGGATGTCACTAGGGGTGAGCTTTAGGGTTTCAAGTGCTCAAGCCAGGCCCAGTGTCTCTCTTCCTGCTGCTTGTGGATCAAGATGTAGAACTCTCAGGTCATTCTTTAATACCATGTCTGTCTGCATGCCACCATGCTTCCTGCCATGCTTCTCACCATGTTGATAATGAACTAAACCTCTGGAACTGTAAGTAAGCAATTAAATGCTTTCCTTTATAAGAGTTATTGTGGTCATGGTGTCTCTTCACAATAGAACACTGACTAAGTCAATACGTTTAAAGATAACCGTTTGAGATTGAATGACCTGTTAGGGAGGGCATCCATGGAGAATACTGATTATCCCTCTTTTGCAGGCATTAATTGCCAGTAGCTTAAATAAATAGTTCTTTGAGGATTTCATACAATGTGCTTTGATCATATTTATGCCTTCTCTCCCATCTCTTTCCAGATCTACCCCACTTATCTCTCTACTTAACTTTGTGTCCTTCAAAAAATACCTTCAAAACAATTTGTGATGGTCTTTCATTGGAGCATGGTTAACTTACCAGGGGATACACACTGAGAGAAAACGGTTTTTCTTTCTCCTGGCAGCTAGCAATTGTTAATAGCTATGGGTGCAATTATGTACTGAATACTCCTCTCCATGCTGGGGTTTGATCTGGCTTTGGATTCCACAAATTTTGTATTTGCTATCCCAATTAGGAGGACTGCAGCTACCCCGCTGTGTCCAGAAGACACCATTTCCTTATAGTCACTCATCACTCTGGCTCTTACACTCTTTTCATTCCCCTTTCTGCAGTGATCACTGAACCTTGGGAGGTGGGTATATTCTATATGTTCCTTTTAGAGCTGAGCATTCTGCAGTCTCTTACTCTCTGAACCTTTAATCACTATCTAGTGCAAATAGAAGCTTCTCATATGAAGGCTGAGAAATACATTGATCTATAGTATAATCATGAGGAGCTGTTTAATACTATGTCCATTTTAACAGAATAATAGTTCTCCCTTAAGGACTGTGGCCTGTCCTAGCCATACGTTCTTCTCCTGATAATGGTGCCAGGTATAGGTTTCATCTTGTGAAGTAGAACTTAAATCCAATCAAAAAGTCTACAAAGGGAGTTCTAGGAAAGCCAAGGCTACACAGAGAAACTATGTCTGGAAACACACAAAAACAAAAACAAAATATAAAAGTTTTTGGATACTTCCATAGTATTCACGTCACTGTTGCCCCAGTGGGCATGTCTCACTAGATGAGTCATTATTGTAGCTTTCAGAGTTCATAGCTTCTGCAGTTGGATGTTTTCATCTGTTTTTGAAAGGTCTTTTGTGTTATCCTTTCCTATACTACATCCTCTACTCTTTCTCTGCTCCCTGACCCAAATTTAAGCCTTCTTGTTCCATTATTTCCCGTTATATCTTTTGTCTATTTCAAATTGATTTTTGGACAAGGGGAAATATTTGAGTCTAATTTCATTCTTCTGCAGGGGCCTAATTTTCCAGCACCATACTTAATAGGCTATCTTTTCTCTCTGAATGATTTTTGCCTGTTTTTTGAAATCCATAGGTTTATTGGTTTATTTTACACTGTATAATATTTTCTGTTTGTCTATCTATTGATTTTTATGTCAGTACCAGGTTGTCTTTATCACTATAGTTTGGTAGTGTAATTTGAGATTGGGTATTATGATACTAGCAGCTGTGTACTTAACTTTATAACCAAAGCAATAGATGTATATAAATGTGTATATATATGTATATACATATATGTATACATATATGTACATACACTCACATATATGGGTCAGTTCTTTACAAATTCTTAGATATTTTTTATTCTAGATATGTGAGGTGTAACTTTGGGATATTTATGGGTATTGTATTAAATATTTAGATTAATTTTGGTAGTATAAGTATTTTCTTGATATATGATCTAACAATCCAGGAGTATGAAAAGTCTTTCCAGTTTCAAAAGAAAAACACAAGTGGTCAATAACTGTTTTATAAAGTGTTTCATATCCCTAAGCATCTGGTAAATTCAAAATTAAAACTATTTTAAGGAACTACCACACCCCAGTCAGAGTAGCTATCATCAAGTATCTGACAACCAATATTACAAAAGATGTGAGGAAAGAGGAACCATTATTCACTGCTGATGTGGAGTTAAAAGAATACAGCCATATCAGGTTGGAAGTTCCTAACAAAATTAAAAATACCACTACCATACAATCAAGTTATTTTACTCCTAAGCATATACCTAGAGAACTCTGTCTCTTACCGAAGTGCACATGCATGTTTACTGATGTTCTATTTATGATAGCAAGGAAATGGAACCAACTTAGATGTTTATCAGCAAGTGAGTGGCTAATGAAAATGTGGCAGAAATAGCAGAAAATATTCTACACATACAAAGAAAAATGAAATTTGACTGAAAATAGATGGACATAGAAAGTATAATATTAAGCAAGGTCACCCAAACTCAGCGAGAAAAGAACTGCATGTTTTTCACACACACACACACACACACACACACACACACACACACACACACACACACAGAGAGAGAGAGAGAGAGAGAGAGAGAGAGAGAGAGAGAGAATAGTTATTGTAAATGCCATTTTATATCCTCAGGTGAGGGGATGAGATGAGGGCAATTCCCAGGCTTATCTAGCTCTTTCTGAACTTTCATTGGCTGGTTCAACTCAGCTGTTCTAGCCTAAACTTCTCTTGGCTTTTGACTGAATTGCTCTGCTTGATCTCAAACTAATTCCGGCAATATGTTTTAATCTTCTGAGCACCTTCTCACCTGTTCTGTCTTCACCTGTGTCTAGCTTTTTCTCTCTTCAACCTGTCTCTGTAAAACTGTCCTGGTAAGAAACTCTTGGTAAAAAGCAAAACAAAACAAAACAAAACAAAACAAAACAAAACAAAACAAAACAACCTTTTTCCCTGCACTGTTCTTCTTCTTCTTCTTTTAAATTAATCCAATTTACATCTAGGACATGGGACTCTTCCTCTTCTCCTCCCAGTCCTATCCTCTAAACTACACCCTCTCTCCCCTATTATTTAGAATAGAGAGCACCCTACCCAGACACCCCAACTCATCTATTCACATGAGGACTGAGTTTCTCTTCCTCCCTGTGGCCTGATAGGAAAGTCCCATCAGGGGGAAGTGATCAAAAGCTGGCAACATAGTCTGTGTCAGAGCTGTCCCCCATTCCCATAACTAGTTGGCTGACCTGAGGCCTAAGATGTCCATTGTATTCATATTCTTGGGGTCTATGTGTCGTAGTATGTCTGTCCTGTACAATATGACTAAAATCCACTTAGAGTATATACCATGTGTATCTTTCTGGTTCTGTGTTACCTCACTCAGGATGATCTTTTTAGTTCTATCCATTTACCTGCAAATTTCATGATTCCCTTGTTTTTAATGGTTGAGTAGTATTCATTGTGTAAATATACCACAGTTTTTTTTTTAAATCCATAATTAGGTTGAGAGACACCTAGGTTGTTTCCAGTTTCTCGTTATTATGAATAGCGCTGCTATGAACATGGTTGAACAAATGTTCTTGATGTATGGTGGAACATCTTTTGGGTGTATTCCAGGAGTGGTATAGCTGGGTCTTAAGGTATGGCTGTTCCAAGTTTTCTGAAATAATGAAGCTATCAGAGGTCATGAATCAAATGGAGCTAATAGATATCTACAGAACTTTTCACCCAAACACAAATGAATATACCTTTTCTTCGTATTACACAGAAAGCAAACCTTAACTGAAACATGGGATTTGAAATAACCCATTGTTTTGTTGTTTGTTTGTTTGTTTTTTTTCAAATCCCCATGGATTAAAGACTTCCTACAATTCAATGAAAATGAGGGCACAATTTATCCAAACTTATGGGAACATCATGAAAGCAGAGCTAAGAGGAAAGTTCATAGCACTAAGTGCCTTCATAAAGAAATTGGGGAAATTCCACATTAGCAACTTAACAGCTCACCCGAAAGCTTTAGAAAAAAAAGAAGCAAACACATCCAAGAGGAGTAGATGGCAGGAAATAATCTAACCCAGGGCTGAAATTAATAAATCAGAAACAAGGAGAGCAATACAAAGAATCAAAGAAACCAAGAGTTTGTTCTTTGAGAAAACTAACAGGTTAGACAAATTCCTAACCCAACTAACTAAAAGACAGAAAGGCAATACCCGAATTAACAAAATCAGAAATGAAAAGTTGGACATAACAACAGACACTGAGGAAATTTAAAGGATCTTTAGGTCTTACTTCAATAGTCTGTATTCCACAAAACCAGAAAATCTAAAGGAAACGAACAATTTTCTTGATGGATTTCACCTACCAACTAAATCAAGACCAGGCAAACAGTTTAAACAGTCCTATAACCCCTAAGGAAATAGAAGCTGCCGTCAAAAGTCTTCCAATCAAAAAAAGCCCAAAGTCAGATGGTTTTAGCATGGAATTCTACCAGACTTTCAAAAACGAGCTAAGAAAGAAGGAGAGTTAGTCTGATGAGGAAAGGATAGGAGCTCCACAAGGACCAAAGATATCTGGGCACAGGGTCTCTTTTCTGAGACTGACATGCAACCAAGGACCATGTATGAATGTAACCTAGAACCTCTGCTCAGATGTAGCCTGTGGTAGCTCAGTAACCAATTGGTTTCCCATAGTGAGGGGAACAAGGACTATTTCTAACAGGAAATCAATGACTGGCTCTTTGGCCTCCCCACCCCCCAAGGGAGGAGCAGTCCTGTTAGGCCACAGAGGAGAGCTTTGCAGCCAGTCCTGAAGATACCTGATAAAACAGGATCAGATGAATGGGGAGGAGGTCCCCCCTATCAGTGGACTTGGCAAGGGGCACGGTGGAGAGGAGGGAGGGAGGGAGGGACTGGGAGGGAATGAGGGATCGGGACATGGCTGGGGTACAAAGTTAATAAAATGTAACTGATAAGAAAAAAATAAAATACAAAAAAAATAAATAAATAAAAACAAAAAAACGAGCTAACACCAATACTCCTCAAACTATTCCACAAAATAACAGATTTTTTTGGTTCTGTTGTTCTCCTTGTAGAGCTCCAGACCCTTCCAGGTCTTTCTATCTCCCCTTCTTTCATAAGATTCTCTGAACTCTGCCCAAAGTTTGGCTATGAGCCTCAGCATCTGCTTTAATATCGTCCTGGGTAGAATCTTTCAGAGGCCCTCTGTGGTAGGCTCCTGTCTTGTTCCTTATTTTCACCCTTCTCTGATGTCTATCCCGTTTGCCTTTCTGAATGAAGATTGAGCACCTTACCCAGGGTCCTCCTTCTTGCTTAGCTTCTTTAGGTGTACAGATTTTAGTATGATTATCCTATATGTCTAATATCCACTTCCAAGTGAGTATATACCATATGTGTCTTTCTGCTTTTGGGATACCTCACTCAGGATGATCTTTTCTAGTTCCCAACATTTGCCTGTAAATTTCATGATTTCCTTGTTTTTAGTAGTTTAGTAGTATTCCATTGTGTAAATGTACCACAATTTCTGTATCCATTCCTCAACTGAGGTACATCTGAGTTGTTTCCAGATACTGGCTATGGGTCTTTTCTGAGACTGATACTCCAACCAAGGACCATTCAAGGAGATAACCTAGACTCCCAGCACAGAGGTAGCCTTTGGCAGCTCAGTCTCCAAATGGGCACCCTAGTAAGGGCAGCAGGAGCTGTCTCTGACATGAACTCAGTGGCTGACTCTTTAACCACTTCTGCCTGAAGGGGGAGCAGCCTGATCAGGCCACAGAGGAAGACTATGAAAGACAGTTCTGATGAGACCTGATAGGCTAGGGTCAGATGTAAGGGGAGGAGGACCTCCACTATTAGTGGACTGGGCAAGGGACATGGGAGGAGATTAGGGAGGGAGGGAGGTGGGATTGGGAGGGGATGAGGGTGGGGCTACAGCTGGGATACAAAGTGAATAAATTGTAATAAATAAAAAATTATATTAAAAAAGAAAAAAAAAAGAAAGAAACAGAAGGAACACTCCCTGCACTGTTCTTAAATTACCTTTTTCCTGTCCTGTTCTTGGGAGAGAAGGGTGTATCCTTTCTCTGATATATTCCATCAAATCTTTCTCTGATTAGTCACTTTATCTACCCCTCAATTAGATGTCACCTTCAAACATGACTGCTTTCTTCCATAAAATAACCCTATCTTCATTGTTTAGGATTAAAACTGTATATTAAGGGCATGTCTGTATTCTATCCAGATCATACTGCAATCTAGAGCATGTTTGCCTTCCAGCCAGATGAAGTAGACCCAGAAGGACTTTGGATGTGATCCCTTGCCAGAACAGCTGTGTTGCTGGATTAAAATTCCTCCACAGGGTATATTATAATATAAAATTTAGAAATGAGACCAAGAGAGAGTAGTACTAGATGACGGTGAAGAATGGAATACAGGCACACATGAATTGTAAAGGAGAACATAAAAGTAATTGTTTTGCTAGTTTTTACTGTCATGGGTTTGTTGTTGTTGTTGTGGTGGTGGTGGATAAGTGATCGAACATGTAGCAGATAGTGAAAGTGTAAAACCCTAAGTGAGGCTCACGGATTCAGAATAACCATTCTAACTATTCAAAAGTCCACTGAGATATATAGAGTTGGAACATAAAAAACGTTTGTCTGAGAGACTTCCTTAATCTAGCTGTAGAATGTTTTTATTATAATAAAGTGACTAAAAAATCATGACTTCCAGTTCCACCCATATTTCTGAAAATTATGTAAATGAAATAAGTTAGACACAAAAAGATAAGTATTACATAATCTTTACTAAGTACTTAGAATATTTTTTTAAAGTCTTGAATGCAATTTGAATGCAAACCAGAGATTGGGGAGAAAGAGAGGTGGGTAAATAAACAGATGTTGAATATATGTGTTGAAATATTATAGTGGACTCCATTAATAAATGTATTGAGACCCCCAGTAATACATATCATGAGTTCAAACTACTAATGATAACATAAATAAAAATGCTGGTGTTTAAAAAATAAAAAAAAAAATCTTACTGTCTTTTGACAATGTGTCTGGTTAGCCAAGAGCCCTTCTGGATATGAGAATGAGATTCATGTTACTTTCATGCATATGAGCATGATGCTAATTCTGTAGTGCATGAATAACAGTGATTTCCAAGCATGATTTTTATTGTTTAAGGAATATATTCAGAAAGCCAGAGAGAGTGGCCACAAATAAGATTCCTCTGGTTTATGTGGGCATGTAAACTGAGAATCTTTGGGAAAGTATTCACAATCTAGATTCAATTAACATTTGCGATTCATGGGAAGAGGTGAGGATGGCCAAAGTAATAGAAATTTGAAATAAGTTGTTTCCAATCTTCATGAGAAACTATGAAGTGTTCAAGAAATTACAGACATGGCAAAGCAGTCGGGGGGGGGGAAGCAGAAGTTGAGCCAGAAGACGTGTACATTGCTATAATCTCATCGTAAAATTTTAATGGATGTGAAGTTGCTTATGGATAAGAAGAGGAAGTTATGTTTTTTTTTTTTCTTGTGATGGCTAGGGGAGGGAAGTGTCAGTTTCCTTCAGGGATATGGCTATCCAATAATCTGCCCATGCTCTTGCAGATGATACTATACACATAATGGCAACAACAAATGGACTTTGGGAGTGTAAAATGAGTACATGGCATTTGGAGGGAAAAATGTCTGGAGATATATGGAGAAGTTAAATAGGTAGGGACTGAATTTGACCAAAGTACATTGTATTTGTATGAAATTCTCAGACAATCATAAAAGTATTTCAGGAAGAAAATATTCTCTTGAGCCAAGCTAACTAAAAGGCAGAGAGACACCATCCAAATCACCAAAATCAGAAATGAAAAGGAGGACATAACTACAGACACTGAAGAAATCCAAACAATCATTAGGACTTACTTCAAAAGTATATATGCCACAAAATTTGAAAACCTATGAAATGGACAATTTTCTTGATTGATTCAACTTACCAAAGCTGAATCAGGACCAGGTAAATCAATTAAATAGTCCTATATCCCCCAAGGAAATAGAAGCAGTCATCGAAAGTCTCCCATCCAAAAAAAGCCCAGGACCAGATGGCTTCAGTGCAGAATTCTACCAGACCTTCAAAGAAGAGCTAACTCCAATTCTCTTCAAACTATTCCACAAAATAGAAACAGAAGGAACATTACCAAACTCATTCAATGAAGCCATAGTCACCTTGGTACATAAACCACACAAAGACCCAACAAAGAGAGAGAATTTCAGGCCAATCTCCCTTATGAACATTGACGCAGAAATACTCAACAAAATACTTGTAAACCGAATACAAGAACACATCAAAAATATCATCCACTATGACCAAGTAGGCTTCATCCCAGGTATGCAGGGGTGGTTCAATATGCAGAAATCCATCAATGTGATCCACCATATTAACAAACTGAAAGAAAAAAACCACATGATCATCTCCCTAGATGAGTCAAGTTCTTACTGTGTATCTTTGGTTGTCCTAAAACTCACCCTGTAGAGCAGGCTGTCTTTGAACTCATAAAGATCTACCCGCCTCTGCCTCCTAAATGCTGGCATTAATGGTGTGCGCCATTGTACCCAGCTTTGCTTGTGGTTTCTTAGTGGAATAAATTTATGATCAAACATGTTTTTCTATAAAACATATGAATACCTTGCTGTTGGTATATATCAGTAGAAGCATTAAGATGTTTAAATATAGAAATATACATGTAGTCATGTGCCATCAATCTTCTGAAATAGATAGCAACCTCTTTTAGCTCTAGAAGATTGCGTCTTGTATAGCACATGTAAGCAATCAGCATCAGATGCTTGCAGTAGTGCAGACCTCTGGTTTCTTCTATGTAAATGAAAAGGCAGACTATCTTTTCATATCCCCATGAAAGGACACAATTTTTCAATGAATATTTACAAGTAGGAAATCTAAGAGGTTTCACATCATAGTTATGTTAGGTAATGATCAAAGAGCAGAAGTCAGCAGGTAGAAAAGTTTTTTTTTTTTTTAATTGAATGAAGTCACCAAGTACAGTATAGTCTTGGCAGTTTATGCAACTGGCTAAAGTAGTAAATAATTGTTCAGTGGTTGACTAATTCCAATGCCAGCCTTCCACCTCCTAGGACTCGATGCATACCTGAGAGCATGTGATTCACCCGCTGAAACCTCTAGTGAGAATCTATGCTTCATAGCTTTGCTGCCCTCTCCATCTCAACCCATACAACCCACCTAACCAACAAATAAGAAACTCTTATGGCTTGAATATGAAATGCCTTCTGGAGGCTCATGTGTTTGAGTACTTGGTTCCAAGCTGATGGCTCTCTTTGATGAGCTGTGGAACTTTTGGGTTTATGGGCATACCTGACATACCCAGGTAGCTGTGGGTAGACACTGAAAATTATATTTGCCCCTCATTCCAGTTGGAGCTTTGTTTCCTTGTCCTCCAAGGTGTGAACAAGTCATGTTGCAAGCTCCCAATGTTACAGACCAAGCCAGCCCAGCTGCCATGCCCTTCCCACCCTCTAAACTGTGAACATAACAAACCTCTTATCCCCAAATTGCTCATTCAGGCAATGAGAAAAGCAACTACTATAGAGACTTACTGTGTGCTTCCTATGATGACAAGCAGTTAACATGACAAATTGTCAGTATGTGAGTTCAGGTAGAACCGATTCCTGGTAACACACTCAAGTTAGTAATGTAGCTTAGAGATAATACCAAACATCCCCCTCTTTCCATTTCCCACATGGTCCACATCGACTCACCATTTAACTTTTATGATGTGTTCAAAGCGTGGCTCTGGAAGTCTCTGTCCACATGAGGTTGTAGTCTGAGGAGAAATCACAGTCCATACAAGAAAAAGCATATCTTAGCTACCCCATACCCCCCCCCCCGTCACTGTGTGATCCACTACTTGCTGATATGTTTAAACTAACTCTAAGTCCTTTACAATTGGCTAGTCTCAGTTCACAGCCTGGGTTAGGGCGCTTCATGGTGGGGATAACAGAAACTCACATGATCAGAAATCCAAGAAAATAAATTTATTGAACTTTGAAGGGAAAACTCCACAGACATAAAAGAAAATTAAATATAGACTGCAGGACACAACTAGTCATACTGTGAATAATGGCTTGTGTGGCCAGCAAAGTACCAAAAAATGACATTCTGGGACTGATTGAGGTATTTAACTATTTTTGGCTATAGAAACCTGGTAAGCCTATGGTGAAATGGTAAGATAGTTCATCAAAACACACGTCTTTAAGTTGAATAGATTCTAAGTTGATGATATTTCATATGAACTAAATCATGTAGCCATTGGAGAAACCATAGCAGCAAGGTATCAGAAAAAATTATTAGAATCTATTACAACATAACACGGTGAGCCTTAAACACCCAATGCTAGATTTTCACTGTCTCTCCTGCATGAAAGAGAACTTTAAATCACTAAACATTAAGCCTGTTTTCCCACAAAGGTCTGAGCAAAACGGTAAATACCATTAAAAGTTAAAGGCAATTTTAAAGTTTCAAGCTTCTAAAAATACTTAAAATGAGAAGCATTCTTGAGCAGGCTAAGGGTCCTTTCTCTCTCACAAATCTTTTACAGGGCTAACCCAAAGAACTATGTTTACATTATTAGAGAATCAGAAAGTGGTTCTTATATTGTTTGTTTTCTACCATGTTTGAGATCAATCTCCCTGGGGGAGGAAAAAGTAAGAAGTGATGAAAGTTTTTACTGCTTAGAATACACCTTATAAAAAGTTTGATGACAAGGTTTCTGTTATTTGTTTAATTAATTCTGAGTTATCCTTTGTGAGTGCAAAGTCATTTATTCTGCCCCTCCCCTTCTTTGCCATGAATTAAAAGACTGTGTCTGGCTGTGAAACAAAGATCTAGGTCTTTATTTTTCTATTACCTGCTTAACTTTATCCCACCTGCTACTGGATTTCACACATGTGAATTTCTCCTTGTGTATATTAATTCTTAGGTTCCTATAAGAACCGAGCTGTTTTCAAGGAGGCAGAACTCCATGGGAGGGGGATCCTTTTCCTGCTCTCTCAGCTAGCAAAACCCAACCCAGTGTGCCCCTGCAGCTCTCCCACAACTTGGCCAATCACAAAACCATCGCATCTACTTCTCCTACTAGCAGCCCTGTGGTTTGAACTTAAATTCATTGAAGAAAGCATTTCTTTTATTATTATCATTTCTGTTATTGTTTGGCGTATGATATGTTGATCTGTAGGAAAATTTTTAAGTTTTCTAAATTAAAAATATTTGTTTAAAATTTTAAAATGAGTTTGTTCCAATAATGTGGGTTATTAGACATATTTAGATTTAAGAATTTCTGGGAGTTATAAAAAGGGCTTTGTAAAAATCTAACTTGTTTCTTTTTCTTTAGGTTTATTGACCAAAGCGTTAAACCCTCTTTACATTGTAGTTGTTATACCCTTGGCTGGATTGTTGTGAACTACAATATGTGCAGTGTATTATAAAATATCAATGCTTAAAGTGTAAATTATTAAAAATAGCTTTATCAGTTTTATGTCAAAATAAATGTTTTGCATATCCAAACTAGTTTTACCTTCTCACTTAGAGCTTTAGTTCCCAGTTATTTTTAAAAAGAAAGGGAAATTAGCCTGTGCTACACTCTGCATTCAATTTCCTGATTGGTTTGCTTTTTTTCAAAAAGCATGATTTACATACATGAAAGACTTAGCTATTTAATGCTTAATATCACAAAATTAAGACCCACGGTACAATCACTGCGACTAAACAGTCTTAGAGACAATTCTTTAAAATATTGATAATTCACAATGGGAGTATCAATCTGATTAAGCATTCTTGATTTTCCACTTTAGCTAATGTTTCGACATTTCCAGAAAAGGTGTTTTTCAATCCACATTCACCCTCACACTCTCCCAACACAGATTTAAACATAGTTTTTGGTTTAAGCGCTCATGCCCAGCCATTTCTTTACCAATAAAGATAGGAAAGGCTACTGCATGATTTTGTTCAGTTGGTCTGTGCTCACATAGCCACAAGAGGAGAGGAACTTCTTTTTGTCAGGCAAAGGCAAAGCAGTCGCGTTGAGTATAAGGCCCCGTGGCGACTGCACGGTGTGAACCGCGGTGTAGTCTGGGACAGGCACCTCAGCATCTGGAGCAAGCTCTGTTGTCTTGGACATCCGTGCAGTAGTGGTAAGGCTTTCTGTGGTGATATAAATGTCCTCCTGGTTAAAGTCTGGTTTTGCACATGACCTGGCCTCCATGTGAGGGGCCACAGCGATGCACTTTTTGGCATCTGACTCACAGAAGTAGGCACTATTCATGCCGTAATTTTCTTGGCAGGGTGCGGCCGCCTCTGGCTGCGTGTTGCACTGGGCTATTCCTGCCTTAATCTTTTGACCTGGGGAAAGGACTACTCTGCCTGCTGGTGTAATATCGCTTACTTGGGCATAAAAGTCAATGTTAGCAAGTGAAGAGGGATTGCTCATCAGTGTAGAGGCCAGTTGGTGGGTTGATTCAGTTTCACTGCTCACGAGTGCCTGTGGTTTGTTTTCTTCCACTGCTGGAGTAATGCCCGGGGAGCCAAGGGAAGCATCATAAGTTGAGTGTTTTAGATTCTTCTGGTCAAGGCACAAGAGATCGGCTTCCGCTCTTAACTTCTGTGACTGAGTAATCTGTGAGGTACCATCACCCATGTCACTGGTGTGGAAATCAGTGTCCAAAATTTCAGGATCATAACAGCTGGTACGTCCAGAATCATCATCTTTTGCTCCAAGGATACTAACTGATTTCTCATGGTCTTTGCTTAGAAGTCTGTCTGTGTCTGACCCTTCAGTCTTTTCATCTGGGTCATCAATATCTAGCTCAATAAACTCAACCCAGGAGTCATCATTGTAGAAGTCAGGTTTGTAGTTATCATGAATGCCTAAGATGGTGTTCACCTCCTCCAATTTTCCTTCCTAGGAGGCAGACAGAAAGTGGAGATCTATGAAAATCAACTCGAAATGATTACATAATTTTAAATAGGATGCGTTGAGTTTGCAAAACAAACAACCACCCCCAATGAAAACAAAACAACAAAAACACCAACCAAACAATCAAACACCCAAAATCTTCTTAAAAGAGGGCAGTGTTTCTTTAGGTATTGCTTTCTCGTGAACGAACTCCAATTAGCATAAATTACCTTGAGAAGATCGGGATCAATTCCTTTAATCTTCGGAACTGGGACTGGGGGTAAAATCAGCATCTTAATCCTTGAAAACAAATAAAGTTTTATTTTTACATCTTAAAAATTACATGTTCTCTTATTTCAAAAGGTAGAAATCAAATGTAGCCATATCTCATATCTTGAATAAACAGACTATGAAAAAGTCAGGGAGATTATTAAACAGTAGGTGACAAAAAAAAAAAAAAAAAGGCTTCATTTAAGATCATTTAGTTAAAATGTCGTTTTCCTCTAATATGTTTTTTTTTTTCTTAGTGCTTTTGATGAGTAGTCAATTTTAGTATTTGGCAGTGCAGAATCTAATTCTTTCTAAAGCCAACTTCCATATTACTTCTAAATAAGACACGCTTAAAGCATATGGTATCAAGAAGAAAATGAAACAATCCAGAAAGTAGAACTAAACTTATTTTCACCCCTGAAAAAGAGTGTGTTGGTCTAAGTTAGCAGTATACAGCGCATAGTAACTAAAAACATTTAAAATGATTTCTAGACAGCATGATATTGCATGGATCATTGAAAGTAGGACAGACCATCTAAATTATCTCCAGTAAAGATAAATTTATATGTATAATACTATGATCTGTTTACATTTCTTTTTCAAATGTTGAAATAAATTTTCTTTAAAAATATCTATTATTAATTTAAATCGAATTAAATTCGATTTAATTTAATTCGATTAAATTCCCCTGTTTTCCCCTTCCTTTCTTTTCCTCAGCCCCCTCCCAGTTGCCCTCTCTCAAAACCTTTCCTCGTATCCCTTTCAAGTTTTTTTTTAATTTTTATTTTATGTGTCTCTCTGTGATTATATTCCATAAATGAGTAGGTGCCTAGGAAGGGCAGAAGAGGGTGGCAGATTCTCTAGAGTTGAAATTAAAGAAAGATGTGAGTCACCTGTGTGGTTACTGGCAATTGAACTTGGGGTCCTCTATGAGAGCAGTATGCACTCTCAGTTGTTGAACCACCTCTCTAGTTTCTGAAATTGGTTTTGACCATAATTAATTTCAATTTTTACTCTATTGATTTGGTGTCCTCCTGAAATTCTATTACTTAGCTTTTATTATTTAGAAGTTGCTCTGTAAGCATTTCTTGAACAAATTTGAACAAATCATCTATTTTGTTGCAAGCATTAAGCAGAGTTTCTGCCTTAACACCAACACAATGAACTCTGGATACCTCCATACCTCAGTGGGAAAACTGAGTGGTTGTGATACAGATGTGGTCCCTAAAGCCTAAAACCTCACCACATGATTATTTACAGATCAAGATGATCGACTCTTGCATTAAACATTTTACCTAATCTTTACAGCTACAAGGAAGGAAGATATTATCTGAGCACTCCACTCCTACAAGACCCTTGGGAGGGCTGGTGCTCAGGCCCAGAGTGATTGCTCCAAAGCTAGCTGTCTGTCCTATGCCTCTCTGTTCTTTGCTTCTGCATCCATAAATGCATCTTTCAAGTTTTCAAAGACTAAAAATGCAAAGTAATCTCAGTGATATGAAACAAAGATTCCCAAATAGCTAATGTTTGATTTTGTGACACATATGTCTCCTTTTTAAAGAACGTGATCTATTTTGGCAGATGCTAGTGGCTTTCTGTAGTTGTGATGACATTAAACCACGGAGATCTCCCAACTCCAAGGGCCCGAGCTAGTAGTGTAAATCAATGAATCAATTATGATAGCAGTAAGCTGTATGTCTCCTCAAATGGGAGAGCTGGCCCCCTTTTCAGCTTATGCAGTATGCAGAAATATCAGCCTAGTTTGACTGCACATTTCAATATTTAAGGTTAAAAATAGATTGTTTGCTCATATAATACATCCCACACTTTCCCCTCTCTTTACTCCTCCTACCTTCCCTCACCTCTCTTCTTCTCAAGATCCACTCCAATCCCCAGTTTTCCCTTAGGAAAGAGAAGGCCCATTCCTGGCACACAGTGCACACTGCATCTCTGGAGGCTTGCTGCTACCTGGGACAGACAGGTACAACCCCTACACCCCAGCCCCCTGCCTGCTAGATCCCCTTGAGCAAGTCCAGCAGTAAAGAACTACACCCTGTTCCCTGTGTACTCCATCTTGTGGCCCATAGTCCTATCTGCATTCCCAGAGGCCAGTTGCCACCAGGGACCACAGATGAGCCTCCCCTTCCCCCATGATTCCCAGCAAGCCCTGAGGTGGTGAGCCCCACTTTGTCCTCATTGTACCACATACCTGGCACACAGCTCAGCCTTTATCTCTGGAGGACTGCTGCCACTGGGGACACACAGATGAGCATTTTATAGACAGATCCCAGCCCCCTGTGTGCTGGGTCCCTCTGGGCAAGCCCCTGCCAGCTGTTCCCTCCATTCTGGGCCCACAAATCTACCTGTATCCACAGGGGCCTGCTGCCATCAGGGAGTACCAGGTAAGAATTGACCCTTCCCACTATTCCTCCTAAAACACTCCCAACAGAGGTAAACTGCACCTGCTCCCTGTGCTCCTTTTCCTTGCCCACAACTTGGGCAATAGACTACCAATACCATAGACAACCAGATGGCTAAAAGCCAGCATGAGAACACAATCAATACTATGTGTTTCTTTTAGAGTTTGTGATACCTCACTCAGGATGATCTTTTCTAGTTCTATCCATTTGCCTGCAAATTTCATGATTTTCTTTGCTGACTAGTATTCCATTGTATAAATGTACCACAATTTCTGTACCAAGGACCATGCCTGGAGATAACCCAGAACCCCTGAACAGATGTAGTCCATGGCAGCTCTGTGTCCAAGTTTCCAAGGGGGTACCCTAGTAAGGGGAACAGGGACTGTCTCTGACATGATCTCAGTGGCTGGCTCTTTGATCACCTCCCTCTGACTGGGGAGCAGCCTTACCTAGCCACAGAGAAAGACAATGCAGCCAGTCCTGATGAGACCTGATAGGTTAGGGTCAGAGGGAAGGGGAGGAGGACCTCCCCCATCAGTGGACTGGGGAAGGGGAGTGGGAAGAGAAGGGGGAAGGAGGGTGGAATTGGGAGGGGAAGAAGAAGGGGGCTACAACTGGGATACAAAGTGAATAAATTGTGATAAATAAAAAAAGAAAAATAAAGAAAAATAGTAGAAGACTTCAACACCCCTCTCTCACCAATGGATGGGTCATCTTGGCAGAAACTAAACAGAGAAATAATAAAATTAACAGATGTTATGAATCAAATGGACCTAATATTTACAGAACATTTTATCCAAACACCAAAGAATATACCTTCTTCTCAGCACCTCATGGAACCTTCTCCAAAATTGACCATAAACTCAGATATAAAGCAAGTCTTAACAAATACAAGAAAATTGAAGTAACTCCCTGTATCTTATCAGACCACCTTATGTTAAAGATGGACTTCAACAACAACAGAAAGCCTATAAATTCATGGAAACTCAACAACTCTCTACTCAATGACTAATGAGCCAAGGAAGAAATAAAAAAAATTGAAGACTTTCTAAAATTCAATGAAAATGAATGCACACATACCAAAACATTTGGGACACAATGAAAGCAGAAAGTTCATAGCACTAAGTGCCTTCATAAAGAACTTGGAGATCTCATACAGAAATTTAAAAGCACATGTGAAAGCTCTAGAACAAAAAGAAGCAAACACACCCAAGAGGTTATATGGCAGGAAATAATCAAATTCAAAATTAAAATCAACAAATAAGAACAAAAGTAACAATACAAAAAAATCAGGACAACCAAGAGCTGGTTCTTTGAGAAAATCAACAAGATAAACTAAACTAACTAAAAGGCAGACAGACATTATCCAAATTAACAAAAGCAGAAATGAAAAGGGAGATACTGAGGAACTCCAAAGAATCATTAGGTCTTACTTCAGAAGCTTGTACTCCACAATACTAGAAAAATCTAAATGAAATAAACAATTTTCTTGGTAGATGCCACTTACTAAAGTTAAATCAAGACCAGGTAAACAATTTAAATAGACCTATAACCCTTAAGGAAATAGAAGGTGTCATTCAGAGGAGGATTTTGCAGCCAGTCCTGATGAGACCTGATAAGCTAGAGTCAGATGGAAGGAAGGAGGACCTCCTCTATCAGTGGACTTAGAGAAAGGCAGGGAGGAGATGAAGGAGGGAGGGTGAGATTGGGAGGGAATAAGAGAGGAGGCTACATCTGGGAAACAAAGTGAATAAACTGTAATTAATATAAAAAATAAAAATTTAATTTAAAAAGTCTCAAAAAAAAGAAGGCCTGGGACAGATGGTTTCAGAAGAGAATTCTACCTGACATTCAAAGAAAAGCTAATACCAACATTCTTCAAATATTCCACAAAATAGAAACAGAAAAACTTTGCCAAACTCATTCTATGAGGTCATAGTCATCCTGATATCTAAACAACACAGACTCAAAAAGAAAGAGAATTTCCAAACAATTTCCATTATTTCCTTATGAACAGTGATGCAAAAAATTCAACAAAATACTTGCAAACCAAATCCAAAACCATATCAAAAACATAATCCACATGACCAAGTAGGCTTCATTCCAGGGATGCAGGGATGGGAAAAATCCAGGAATGTAATCCACTATATAAAAAGATTGAAGGAAAAAAACAAACAAACACAAACATATGATCACTTCATTAGATGCTGAAAAAGCCTTTGACAAAATTCAATACCCCTTCATGTTAAAAATCTTGGAGAGATCCGGGATACAAGATTCACACCTAAACACAATAAAGGCAATACATATCAAGCCAATAGACAATATCAAATTAAATGGAGAGAAACTTAAGCAATTCTACTAAAATTGGGGATAAGAGAAGTCTACCCACTCTCTCCATATCTCTTCAATATAGTACTTGAAGTTTTAGCTAGAGCAATTAGACAACTAAAAGAGATCAAAGGGATACAAATTAGAAAGGAAGAAGTCAAAGTATTACTATTCGCTGATGATATGATCCAATACATAAGTGACCCCAAAAATTCTACCACAGAAATACTACATCTCATAAACACCTTCAGGAAAGTGGCTGGGTACAAAGTTAATTTAAAAAAAATCAGTAGTCCTCCTTTATACAAATGAAAATTGGGCTGAGAAAGAAATTGGGGAAATGATACCCTTTACAATAGCCACAAATAATATAAAATATTTTGGTGTAACTCTAATCAAGCAAGTGAAAGACCTGTGTGATAAGAACTTCAAGTCTCTGAAGAAAGAAATTGAAGAAGATATCAGAAGATGGAAAGATCTCCCATGCTCATGGATCGGTAGGATTAATATAGTAAAAATTGTCATCTTATCAAAAGCAAACTACAGACTCAACACAGTTCCCAACAAAATCCCAACACAATTCTTTACAGACCTTTAAAGAGCAATTCTCAACTTCATATTGAAAAATAATGATAAAAGCTAAACAATCTTGTACAATAAAAGAACCTCTGGAGGTATCACCATCCCTGATTTCATTCTGTATTACAGAGAAATAGTAATAAACAAATGCATAGTATTGGCACGAAAACAGACAGGTTGATCAATGGAATCAAACTGAAAACCCAGAAATAAACCCACACAGCTACAGACACCTGGTTTTTTACAAAGAAGCCAAAACCATGCGATGGAAAAAAGGAAAGCATCTTCAATTAATGGTGCTAGTCTAAGTTGATATCTGCATGTAGAAGAATGCGAATAGATCCATATTTATCATCCTGCACAAAATTCAAGTTCACGTGAATCAAAGGCCTCAATATAAAACCAGATACACTGTATCTAATAGAAGAGAAAGTGGAGAATAGTCTCAAATGCATTGGTGCATGAGACAACTTCCTGAAAAGAACACCAAAAACTCTGGCCTTAAGACAAACAATTAGTAGGTGGGACCTCATGAAATTGAAAAGATTCTGTAAGGCAAAGAACACTGTCATTGTCAATAGGACAAAACAGTGACCTACAGAATAGGAAAAGATCTTCACCAACCTGATATCCAATAGAAGGCTAATATCCAAAATATATAAAGAACTCAAAGACTAACAAACCAAATAATCCATATTTTTTTTAAAAAAAAATGGGATACTGAGCTAAACAGAGCATTCTCAACAGAGGAATATATAATGGCTGAGAAACAAATAAATATTCAATGCCCTTAATCATCAGGGATGCAAATCAAAATGACTCTGAGATTCCATCTTACACCCCTCAGAATGGCTAAGATCAAAAATTCAAGTGACTGCATATGCTGGTGAGGATGTGGAGCAAGGGGAGGACTCTCATTGCTTGTGGAACTGCAGACTCATATAATCACTTTGGAAATCAACCTGGTAGTTTCTCAGAAAATTGGGGACAGTTCTACCTCAAGACCCAGCTGTACTACTCCTGGGCAAACACCCAAAATATGCTCTACCATACAACAAGGACATTTGCTCAGCTATGTTCATAGCAGCTTTATTTATAATAGCCAGGATCTGGAAACAACCTAGATGTCCCTCAACTGAAGAATGGATAAAGAAAATGTGGTATCTTTACACAATGGAATACTACTCAGCATTAAAAGCAAGGTCATCATGAAATATGCAGGCAAATGGATGGAATTAGAAAAGATCATCCTGAGTAAGGTAACCCAGACCTAGAAAGACACACATGGTGTATATTCACTTATAAGTGGAAATTAGATATAAAGAACAGGATAATCATCCTATAATCCAAAGAAGATAAGTAACTAGGAGGTACCAAGGGAGGAGGCTTAAATCTCACTCAGAAGGGGAAACAAAATACACATCTGACACAGATGGAGGAAGGGAAATGGGTAAAGGAATGGGGTTGGAGGTCAGGTGCGGGGAGGGATGGGAGAGAGATTTGAAATTGGTTGGGATGATCATCTGTGGGATGATGGGGGCTCCCAGGAGTCTATGATGTTGATTCGAGCTGGGACTTCTAGCAGTGGAGGATATGGAACATGAAATGGTCATCTCCTGTAACCAGGTGGGACTTCCAGTGAAAGGAGGTGGACACCAACCCCCACACAAAACCTTTGGCCCAGCCAACCAATGTCTGGCCCTACTTGAGTAGCATGCCGAGAGAGAGAGAAAGAGAGAGAGAGAAAGAGAGAGAGAGAGAGAGAGAGAGAGAGAGAGAGCCCACCACTGAAGCAACCAATAATATTCTGCTATTCTTATGGTCAGAAGGCTAGCTTAACAGTCATCTGAGTGGCTTCACCCATCAACTGATAAAAATAGAAGCAGAGACACACAGCCAAACATTAGGTGGAGCTAGGGGAATCTTATGGAAGAGGGGGAAGAAGAATTGAAAGATCCAGAGAGGTCAAAAATGCCACCAGAAAACTGACAAATTCAACTAGCCTGGACTCATAGGTGTTGGAGGTTTGTCTGGTGCTATGTAGTGCTAACTACTGGACCCCAAGATCTGGTTGTTGTCCTGAGGAATGCAATTTCATGTACACTAAGTGATGTTATGTAAACTCTTCACCAATACTCTCTGACTGGTTAAATTAAGTATCTGACAGCCTATAGCTGCACAGAAGAGAAGTAGGCTGAGCTTAGGTTCCCAGGCTTGGGGTAAAATGGTAACCATGAGTTGGAGAGAGAAGAAGGAGAAAGAAGATGTAACAGGAAGAGAGGAAGCCCGAGAAAAGAAGTTACCATGGGTCAGTGTGGCCCATGAGCCTGTGGCCATGAGGAGTGGCCTGATAGAACAGAAGCAGCCCAAGCAGGAACAACTGTGGCAAGTAATTTGAAGTGTGCAGCTGGGAAATGGCAAAATAACTTAGAGGGTTGATATGGTGCCCTAAAGCTTTTATAATTCTAAAAGGTCTCTGTCTCGATTATTTGGGAACCGACTGGAATAGAGAAACCCTCTAGAATCTAATATCCTTTCCACAACACTTAAGGGCTCACAGAGACTGAACAATCAACCAGAGAGTATCTAGGGGATGGTTCTAGCCCTCCCCGCCACTCATATGTAACGGTTGTACAGGTTGGTTCTCATGTGGGTCCTCTGACAGGAGGAAGCAAGGGCTGCCTCTGACTCTGTTGCCTGCTTTTGGATCCCTTTTTTCTTACTGGACAGCCTTGTCTAGTCTCAGTAGAAGAAGTTGTGTGAAGTCCTACTTGATATGCCAAGGTGGGTTGATACCCATGTGAAGTCTCCCCTCATCTGAGGAGAAAGGGAGGAGGGCACAGGAGGAAGGGAGAGGCAGTGAAAGGGAGGGACTGGGAGGAGAGAAGAGAGGAAATCTTCCTACCAGGATGTTAATTAATTAATTAATCTATAAGACAGACAGAGAGAAGGCTTCCAAAACAAGGTTCAATATGACAAGGCAAAGGCCCTTATTTCAAGGCAGGACAAGGCAACCTAATAAAAGGAAAACTGTCTTAAGAGCTGGGAAAAGTGTCAGAAATACACCTGTTCCCACTGATAGGAGTGTCACAAAGTCTCATACTTTGTAGCAAAATTCTCACTCCAATTCAGAAATCAAAATTGCCATGTGTACCTGCAGTCACTCAGTCTCCTATTTCTCTATATGGGTATGCAGCTCTTTCATGAATTAATAAGACTGGGTCGGTCATGTGGTGGGAACAAGCATAGAGGAAAGATATCCTGAGTTGAAACTGTGTCCAAATTTACCTAATCCAAGTATGAATGTCAGTACACACTTTGCTGGCTTTTACTTTGAATTATTTGTATTATAACAGAGTAAAGTTCTTTTACAAAACTTGAAAGACACGTTAATCCTGGAGCCCTCAACACCCCGGAGCAAGACAGACAAATGTAGCTTTCCTTGCTGCATTTTAATTTTGGGACTGTGTGTTAGTTCTGTACTAATTGCTACTATTTTCTATCATTTCCTGCTTTTATCACAACATGCAAATTTAAGTAGTGATAAAGGTTTCTGTAGGAAAATGAAGAAAACGGATTCTTTTTCCACAAAAATCCAATTCATCACAGGAAAGTGGGAGTGCAATAAAGATTTCAAACAAATTTCACAATTGTTGATTTTTGACTGAGCATTGCAGTATGTTCAAAGCTTCATTACTCATAGAAGATATACTATTAGAAAGTCGGATACATATATATATATATTTATATTTTTAAGATTTATTTATTTAAAGTGTTTTCATGTATGTATGTTCATTACCATGTATGTGGTAATGTGCTGTGTGCAGAGGTCAGAAGAAGGTTTAAGATTCACTGGAACTGGATTTACAGATGTTTGTGAGCCACCATGTGGGTACTGGAAACTGAACCCTGGGCCTCTACATATATATATATATATATTTATAAACATACTAAAATCTGTACACCTAAAGAAGCTAAGCAAGAAGGAGGACCGTGGGTAAAATGATCAATCCTCACTCAGAAAGGAAAACAGGGCGGATATCAGAAGAGGGAGAAAACGGGGAACAGGACAGGAGCCTACCACAGAGGGCCACTGAAAGACTCCTCCCAGCAGGGTATCAAAGCAGATGCTGAGACTCATAACCAAATTTTGAGCAGAGTGAAAGGAATCCTGTGAAAAAAGGGGGAGATAGTAAGACCTGGAGGGGACAGGAGCTCCACAAGGAGAGCAACAGAACCAAAAAATCTGGGCACAGGGGTCTTTTCTGAGACTGATATTCCAATCAAGGACCATGTGTGGAGATAACCTAGAACCATTACACAGATGTAGCCCATGCCATAAAGAAAATGAAATCACATTTGCCAGATGGGCGAACTGAAGATTGTTAAGTTCAGTGAAATAAGGCAGATGCAGAAAGAAATGTCCCCATGTTTTCATTCAGGTATAGAAAGAAGATTTAAATGTTAATATATTTAATATCCATATATAAATGGGAAAGGGAAGTAGAAAGGGGAGTATTAGAGGCTAGGAACAGGTCTGGAGGAATGCAGTGAACAGGGAAGATAGTGTGATATATATACGCAGAGAGCAGAATAATGGATTGGTGGGGTGGAAGAGAAGCAGCAAGAAGGGGGAGAGGATGGCTGTAAGGGAATAAGAACAAAGCATGGTGTGTACATGCATGGAGACATCACAGTGAAACCCATTTCTTTGTCTCCTAACAAAAAATCAATAAGAATCTTAGGAAAGAAGTGGGAAACAGTAAGATCTGGAGAGGACAGGAACTCCACATGGAGAGCAACAGAACCAAAAAATCTGAGCACAGGGGTGTTTCCTGAGACTGCTATTCCAACCAAGGACTATGCATGGAGATAACCTAGGACCCCTGCACAGAGGTAGCCCATGGCAGTTCAGTATCCAAGTGGGTTCTATTGTAATAGGAACAGGGACTGTCTCTGACATGAACTGATTGGCCTGCTCTTTAATTACCTCCCCCCTGAGGGGGAAGCAGCATTACCAGGCCACAGAAGAAGACAATGCAGCCACTCCTGATGATACCTAATTGACTAGGATCAGAAGGAAGGAAAAGAAGTCCTCCCCTATCAGTGGACTTGGGGAGGGACATGCATGCAGAGGGTGGAGGATGGGAGGAGAGAGGGAACCACGGGGGGGTTTACAAAATGAATAAAGTGTAATTAATAAAGAAAAAAAAGAAAATAGAGACAAAGAGTAAAAAAAAAAAAGAAAGAAAACAAAATATACTTGTATTTAGGGGCTGATAGCAGCTCAGTTGGTATAGTGTTTGCCTAGTGTGCATAGGGCCTTGGGTTGAATTCTTAGCACTACATAAAACTGAGAATGGTGGAGGCAGGAGGATCAGAAGTTGAAGATCATCCAGTCTGGGCAAACAAAAACAGAGGCTAATATTTATTTTTTGAAATCCTACTTATTGAGAGGATGATATTTTGTTTTACATATTGTTAGCTAGTATAACTAGACAATCTCACATGTCTTCTTGGCCTTCATGACTTGAAATGGACAATTAGTGTTAAGGGTGAATGGATTTATATACATAACAATTTTATTTACTATAGTTCCATGTAAATTTCACTAGCTCTGTAGACTAATTCAAACCAACTAATTTGACTTTTGTTGGCATTATTCAAGCTCATACCTTACTTAAAATTCTAAAGGTATATTTATTTTTCCCAAACAACTGAAAACTGTGCTGTTTCAACTGTAGTAGATGTTTTCACAAAATAGGAATTTGAGTAAAAAGGAATTTAAATTTGAATTACGTAGTGATTTCTTCTTTCCCCCTTATTTACATTATTAAACTCAATATGAAACCCCAGTGAAAATGGAGTTCATTCAATTGTAGTCTTTCAATATTAGCACTGAAGAATTCAGGCATTACCTGAATTATTTCTAGTAAAATTCTTTTTTTTTTTTTTCTTCAGTTTTTCAAGACAGTTTCTCTACGTAGCCTTGGCTATCCTGGAGTTGCTTTGTACACCAGGCTGGCTTGAACTCACAGGGATCTACCTGCTGCTGCTTCCCTCAGTACTGAGATTAAAGGCCTGTGCTATCACATCTGGCTTGTAAAATTCTATTTTGACAATAGCTAATATTAAAGTTTGAGTATTCTGGATTACTACAACAACTAAAAGCCCATACCATATATTTCTATATTCCATCCTGAGTCATTGATGCCTCTTGCTTCAGCTGAAGAACTTGATTTCAATTTTAGATAAAGAAACCGACTATTGGTGGTCTAGACCAAGGGATTTTCCAAGACACAGGACTTGCAATACAAAGAACAACTGAGTCCTAGAATCTTGAAAGTGGCAGTCACATTTTCCTAGAAAGAGGCTTATGATTTCACGTGACTCTAAAACTATCTTAAATGTAAACAAATGGCAAACTATCAATATTTTCCTCCTGCGTGTTGCATACAATGATTTCTGCAATCTTTTTCCAACATAAAAATAAATTTTTTATTTTTTTTCAAATATTTTATTTTCCAAAATAAAAACTGATATTTTATTATTCCAAAGTGATTTAAAAAGTCATGTTGCATACAAAAATGTAGACTTTCAGAGAGGTTAAGTGATACAAAGAAGTTCAAACCCCAGTGGCTGAATGGTTTTACCCAATTTTATGGACTCCAAGAAAACATAAACAGAATTTCTTAAAACTCTGAAGGAATGCTGAATGAATTTACAAATGTAGATGAGATATAAAATCACGTATAGTTAAATAATTTAAATGGAATCCAAATTTATTTGAAATCACCACTGTAGGCAGAACTCAGAGAAAGTTCCTAGTGTGACATGTTCAGGATGCTTCAGTTTGTCACTTAAATTAGATTGTACACCATTACCACAGCAGACTCTGCTGAAGGTCGAGGAACACCATGAGTCCTGATATGAAGGGATGACTTAGGGAGCACCTGTGATAGGGAAGTGTCAACATATGCCCAGTCACTGGGACAAACCTCTTATCGTGCTACACAACTTCCTGACCCAAACTGTCCATTTTCTAAGGTAAACACTAACAGGCTGAGTATAAATGTGATAAAGGCAAAGCGAGAAATTAAAATTTTCTGAGTTAATTAAAATAGCTGCTCTTATCGTACAAGAGAAAATTTCCAATAACAACTGGGAGTATACAGAGAAATCAGAGCTTGCAAAAACATTAATGTCAGTGTTTCACACCTACCTTTGCTGTTTTGAAAAAATAACTACAAATAGCATCACTGCTATGCCAAATATTCCAAAGATAATAATCAAGAACCATGGAAACTGGAAATCTAAAACAGAAAAGAATATTTTACTAACAGAATTATGAATAATTGAAGCAAAGGTTACATTACACTGTTCTTTCCCACTTGAAAATGTTTGCTAATTTGAATTCATATGGCACAGTTAGTGTTTCACTTGGTAACCATGGAAACACAAAGGGGCAACTTTGGTTGTTTTCGCTCTTAAGGATGCAACATGCTTGTCCACTGTTTAAATCCTTTACATAAAACACACACACACACACACACACACACACACACACACACATACACACACACACACACACAGAGAGAGAGAGATGCAAAAAATGGTTAAAGAAAAAGAAGTCAAGAATTTGAGAGAATGTGAGATAGTGGCCATCCTCCTGATGTTGGTGGTGGTTCATGGGAGGATTTTATGGAAGAAAGGGAAGAGGAGATAATGTAATTATACTACACCTTCAAAAAATAAAATTATTGTAAAAAAAGAAAAAAAATGATAAATGAAAACCACGTTTTACACACATTGTAAAACACAAACAAAATCCCAAACCTGTAACCTTCTCATATGTCCAGATATCTAAGGAATATCACCAAGGCTTCAGCATCAGAAAGAAACTGTTGCTTGTTAAAACTAAGTAAATAATGCCTATTTAATATTTTTTTCATTTCTAAAAAAATTATTTGTTTTTATTAATTACAGTTTATTCACATTGTACCCCAGCTGTAGCCCCCTCCTTTATCCCCTCCCAATCTCACCGTCCCTCCCTTATCTCCTCCCATACCCCTCTTCAAGTTCACTGATAGGGGAGGTCCTACTCCTCTTCCTTCTGACCCTAACTTTTCAGGTCTCATCAGGACTGTCTGCCCTGTCTTCCTCTGTGGCCTGGTAAGGCTGCTGCCCATCAGGAGGAAGTGATCAAAGAGCCAGCCACTGAGTTCATGTCAGAGACAGTCCCTGTTCCCATTACTAGGTAACCCACTTGGAGACTGAGCTGCTATATTTTAAACTTTAACGGTATTTTTTAGCTTCCACACAGAGGATATATTGAAGTTATGAGGACAGAGTAGCTGTGATATACCCAGGCACGTTCTACATTTTTACAGCTTTGAAACTGAAAGTTTATGTCACTGTAGTGAGGCTGCTCAGATACTGGTATACTTTGTGAGCCTTGGGAGAATTGGTCTGTGAAACTTCTATCTCCCAATATTCTTACCATAGAGGCAGAAGCTTACTATCTTTTAATATAGACACCTAGAAATCTCCTGTCATCTCTGTAGTTTTCCTGTGTAGGAGATCCAAATGCTTCTTGTGTACCATAAGTATGACTAAAACATGACATACTAGGCCTTCTCTAAGGAAACACCACATCTCTACTTCCCCAAATCCATGAGCACCACCTTTCCTCTTGCAAACCTTAGATAAACTTTTTTTCTCCTGGATACAAATTCAAAACAAACATATTGTCTTAAGAAGCTATACAACAAGGAGGACCTAGGGAAGAGGCTGAAACCTCACTCAGAAGAGCAAACAGGACAGACATTGGAAGTAGGAGAAGACAAGCAACAGGACAGGAGCCTACCACAGAGGACCTCTAAAAGACTCTACCCAGCAGGGTATGGAGAGAGATACTGAGACTCATAACCAAACTTTGGGCAGAGGGTAGGAAACTTTATGGAAGATGAGGGAGATAGAAAGACCTAAAGGGGACAGAAGACCACCAAAAAACCTGGGCCCAGGAGGGCCTACAGAGATCCATACTTCACCCAAGGACCATACATGGAGAGGACCTTGACACCTGTTCAGTTTCCAAGTGGGTTCCCTAGTAAGGGGGCAGGGATTGTCTCTGACATGAACTCAGTGGCCACCTCCCCTTAAGGGGTGCAGCCTTACCAGGCCATAGAGGAAGATGATGCAGCCAGTCCTGATGAGACCTGATAGACGAGGGTCAGATAGAAAGGGAGGAGGACCTCCCCTATCAGTGAACTAGGGAAGGCACATAGGGGGAGAAGAGGGAGGGTGGGTGGAACTGGGAGAAGATGGAGGGTGCTACAGCTGGGATACAAAGTGAATAAATTGTAATAAATAAATAATTTTTTAAAAAGAATGAAAAAAGAAAAATATTGGAAATATAGAGATATATGAAGAAAAAAAAATACCCCCCTAGAATTTTGTTGTTCAGAGACAAACACTGTATTCCCCTGTCTGAGTTTCCATGTGCCCTGGTACCCTTCTTAAATCAAATAATTCTGAAACAACATCCTTTTGCAATTTATTTAATTATATAATAATTATATTATTAAATAATTATTATAACTATTAAATAATTGTTATAATAATTATTTAAAATTTATTTATTATTTTTAATTATGTACATTTGTGTATGTGTACATGAGTGCAGGTGCCCACAAAGGCTAGAGATGGCAGATTCTCTGGAGCTGGTGTTACAGATAGTTGTCATTATTTTGAGGTGGGTGCTGGGAATTGAACTTGGGTCCTGTAGAAGAACAGGAAGTAGTCTTAACCACAGAACCATCTCTCCAGCCCCTCCTGTAGTTTCTTTTTTATTGCATACATCTTCTACAGATAGTGACTTCTATGTCTTATTCCTGATATGTGAAACTAGAGTATATTGACCTAAACAAAACACACACACACACACACACACACACACACACACACACACACACACA
>NW_026585987.1:12190016-12219078 GCF_907164565.1 Psammomys obesus | reverse complement strand
CACACACACACACACACACACACACACACACACACACACACACACACCTTACCTTCTTCACAGGTCAATGTGTCCATCGGAGGAAATGTTACATAGAGCACTTCACTGAACTCGCTGTACTTTTCAAAGCTCTGGGGTCTGGTCCTCACGCGCACTTCATAATCCTTTTCCAGTATCAGTGAGTACAATGGAACGGATGTTGTCTTTATAGGGCCAGTCTTTCAAAATAAAACATAAAAACATATTACCTCAAGCATCAACAGCTCAATGCACAAATTCTTCAAGTGTCTTTCCTTTTTTCTTTGAATTGGGTTTCAAGAGAGTGATTAATATTTTAACATGCCCAGAGGTAGTTGGGTATTAAATAGACTGTGACAAATTATGTAAAGAATAATTTTGTTAAAATAATAAACCTTAAATTTAGTTTAGTATAAACCCAAAGCTCTACATTTTGCTTAAAAAAAATGAAGCCATGTGTTTGCTTTAGGTTGTTAAATAGTTGACTAAGATTAAGTCATAACAGACTTAAGCCTGGCAGAGCTATAAAGAGGGATACATCTATGTCACTTACTTGTCTGGGATATTAGAGTTTTGTATAAAACAATATATTAGAATAGGAAAGCCCATAATTTCACACCAAAAAAAAATTATGGCCGCAAGCAAATCATATATCTGTAGCATATGTATTCCCTGGAAAATTTGCATAGTCATTTATTAATAATCACAGAAGTCAAAGTGGTTCCGGAAATACTACAGTTGCTTTGAAATGTCAAATAACTTTATTGAAAGCAACTACACATTTTTTTTTAATGCCAGAAGTCTTAAACCTGCCTCAGGACAGTCCGTTGCTCAAGAATCTGCATAGAAAAGTGTGAGGGCGCTATTTCCTCTGAACTAAAACATTCTCTTCTAGGGGGAGGATCTTCAGACTTCAGAAGTAAGCAAAACTCAGGAGGCTGGAGTTTGCAGACCTTAGATGGTTCCCAAGGCTCTTCTGCAAGGTTATGTGCATAACTATTGCTGAGGAGAGGAAACTGTCCAATCAGCTGAGCTTCCTGCAAGCTCTGCTGGGAGCAGCAGGGTGTAGCTTTCCTGAGTCCTCACCTGTGCCGTGGTGGCCTACCCAGTGAGTGTAGCTGCAGTTAAGTCAAACACACTCATGTAAGCAACTCTCATTTATTCTCTTATCAGCACTCAATAAACCCACTGGCTCAATAACCTAGAGTTAGGTGGAACAGTTTTGTTGATCTGTTGTTGGTACTCTAGAAGGAGTAGATCTCCTCAAGAAAATACACACAGCAGACAGTCATTGGAGATCCTGAGTACTGAGCATCAGCATTTCACAGTCTTTAAAGTTAGGGTATTGCCACTCCCCAGAGAAAGGAAGTGAGAATAGATGATTAGCCCTGTAAGATGTTGCTATTACAGAGATAGACCTAGGATCCACTTCATCACAATCCTTTCCACTAAGGTAGTGGTTCTCAACCCGTGGGTATCAGGGGTCACATATCATATATCCTGCATAGCAGATATTTACATTACAATTCATAACAGTAGCAAAATCACAGTTATGAAATAACAACAAAATAATTTTATGGTTGGGGTCAGCACACTATGAAGACCTGTGCAACATTAGGAATGGTGAGAACCACTGCTCTACGGCAGACACTCCAAGCCTGTGGTGCTCAATGTGCCTTTATATCATTTGAGTAGAACACCTTGTTCCTATTACTAGAAAATGTGGAGTACCCACCTTTTCAACAGCATAGATTTTCATATAAATAAACCCCATGATTTGTTTTATTAAGTCAGAATCTAGGCCTTCCACATCTGAAACAAATTTTTTTCCATCCCAGTACATTTCTATCCACAAATTATTCCCCCCTCCCCATTATGTGCACATGACAGGGGTGTGTCTTCTCACAGGAGCCTCTGAATACATGCAGTATTTGTATGCCTAAAATGTTTTTTTTTATTTTTTTATATTTTTGGTTGTGAACCTAGCCTTTAACGGCTGAGCCATGCTTTTTATATTAAGATGTTCTTTTATGATATTGTGGTGTGTAGATCTCATTTTTTAAAAATTTTGGTCTATTCTTTAAGTTCTAGCATATCTTTCTTTTCAAGACAGTAATCTGCATGTAAATGATTAATGTTTGTTCCAGTTTTATGACTCATTAAATTTTCAAGACCAAAAGGTTTTTCTTTCTGACCCTAGTCTATCAGGTCACATCAGGACTGGCTTCTTTGTCTTCCTCTGTGGACTGGTAAGGCTGCTCCCCTCTTAGGTGGAGGTGATCGAAGAGCCAGCCCATGAGTTCATGTCAGACACAGTCCCTGTTCCTATTATTGGGAAACTCTCTTGGAGACTGAGCTGCCATGGGCTACTTCTGCGCAGGGGTTCTAAGCATTGGACTGGGGGAGGTGCATAGGAGAAGAAGAGGGAGGGAGGGTGGGATTGGGAGGAGATGGGGAGGGGGCTATAGCTGGGATACAAAGTGAATAAACTGTAATTAATAAAAATAAAATAAAAAAGAATACATAAAAAATATGAAACCAAAAATAAGTAATATCACAGTTATTCAAAAAGGTTAAGCGTAGAGTTACTATATGACCAAGCAATTTCACTCTTGGTTAATTAAAAGAATACTCATGTAAAAAAAAATGTTTTCTTTAAAGCAGGACTCTGAATTTTAAACTTCCTTGTTTTTCATAAAGTAGTAATTTTGTGTTTCATGCATGGAGCAAGGCCTGGTTTTTATTGTCTTCAGTATTATTTATATATTTAACTAATAACTCTAAATAATCACATAGGAATCCCCAGAAAACAACCTATGACCCCCCCCATCTTTATCTTTCTATACTATCATTCAATATTTCTGAGGGAACATTCAACTGTATTAAACAGGGAACAAAACTATACCTTTAGGAACTAGAAAAAGTACAAAGCAATCCCAAAGGTAGCAGAAGGAAGGAATGCCAAGTGTTAGATCAGAAACAGGTGAAATTGCAAACAGAAAAATATTGGAAAGAATCAACAGAAAAATGTTTTTCTTTAAATGTTTTTTAAATTGTGTGTTTTAATTAATTAATTTATTTTTATTAATTACAATTTATTCACCTTGTATCCCAGCTGTAGCCCCCTTCCTTGTCCCCTCCCAATCCTACCCTCCCTCTTCTCCTCCCTTGACCCTCCCCCAGTCCACTGATAGGGGCAGTCCTCCTCCCCTTTCATCTGACTCTCATCAGGACTGGCTACATTGTCTTTCTCTGTGGCCTGCTAAGGTCACCTCCCCTCAGGGGAAGGTTGATCAAAGAGCCAGCCACTGAGTTCATGTCAGAGACAGTCCCTGTTCCCCTAACTAGGGAACCCACTTCGAGACTGAGCTTCCATGGGCTACATCTATTCAGGGGTTCTGGGTTCTGTCCGTGCATGGTCCTGGGCTAGAGTATCAGTCTCATGTTTTGTTTTTTAATGGCTAGGTATTAACTAATAAAAAATGAGATAATAATTCTATTATTTAATGTTCATAAATGCCTTTAGCATTTTGATCAAACTCATCTTCCACCTCTTGTTCTTTCCTTATCATCCACTCTTTTCTCTTCCAACTTAGAGTCCACTCTCTCTCTCTAAAATGTTCAGTCTATTTACTGCTTTTATGTGCATAGTGTGGGACCACCTGCTGCAGCACAGGATGCCTCTCAGACTTCACAGCCCTGAAGAAAACTGTCAAGCTCCCAGCAGCCATTAACTGTCAAGAGCTTCGCAGGCAGGGCAGAAGTTCTTAAGGCCCTCCCTCATCCATGTTGGGATTATTTTTTCTCTTTTTAATTTTTTATACTAATTAATTTTTTATATTTAATTTTTTATATTATATTCTTTATATTAATAATTTTTTATATTATTAAAGTTTATTCACTTTGTATCCTAGCTGTAACCCTTAGTCAGATTCTTCCTCCCTCATCTTCTCCCATACCCTTCCCCCAGTCCACTGATAGGGGAGGTCGTCCTCCCCTCCCCTCTGACCTTAGCCTAACAGGTCTCATCAGGACTGGCTGCACTGTCTTTCTCTGTGGCCTGGTAAGGCTGCTCCCCGCTCAGGGGGAGGTGATCAAATAGCCAGCCACTGAGTTCATGTCAGAGACAGTTCCCTGTTCCCCATACTAGGACACCCACTTGGAGACTGAGTGCCATGGGCTACATCTGTGCAGGGGTTCTAGGTTATGTCCATGCATGATCCTTGGTTGGAGTATCAGTCTCAGAAAAGACCCCTGGGCCCAGATATTTTTGGTTCTGTTGCTCTCGTGTGGAGCTCCTGTCCCCTCCAGGTCTTTCTATCTCCCCTTCTTTCAAAAGATTCTCTACACTCTTTCCAAAGTTTGGCTATGAGTCACAGCATCTGCTTTGATACCCTGCTGGGTAGAATCTTTCAGAGGCCCTCTGTGGAAGGCTCCTGTCCTATTCCTTGTTTTCTCTCTCTTCAGATGTTCATCCAGTTTTTTTTTTTTTTTTTTTTTTTCTGAGTGAGGATTGATCATCTTACCCAGGGTTCTCCTTCTTGCTTAGCTTCTTTAGGAGCACATATTTTAGTATGTTTATCCTATATTATATATCTAATATCCACTTGTAAGTGAGTATATACCATGTGTGTTTTTCTGCTTCTGGGATACATTCTGAGATTGTGGCTGGCACGATCTTGTCACAGGCAGTTTCAGCTGCCATAAGTTCATGTTGCAACTGCATGGTCAGGACCAGCAAATAGTTTCCCTATAGCCATTGACAGCCTTACATGCTTCTAATATTTCTTCCCCTTCTTCCTCAATAATCTTTGAATCTTGGAGGGGATAGGATATGGATGTTCCATTCAGAGCTGAGTTTTCTGCAGTTTCTTATCCTTCGCGTGTTGGCTGATTGTATTAACTAATATCTATTGAAAAAAGAAGCTTCTCTGATGAGGTTTATTAGTCTATGGGTAGAATGATAATAAGTTGGGGGGGCAGTTAATTACTATGTCCATTTAGCAGAATAATGGCACTAGGTTCTCCGCTAGGGCTTATAACCTAGCCAGGCACATTGTCTGGCCCAGTTAAAGATGCCAGTCATGGCTTTAAATCTAATAACAACATTCATTTCACTACTAATGGATCTATCTTGAAGCAAGCAGGGTGAGAGAGCTGATGGCTTTTCTAACTTGTTTATAGAAATAAAAACATTAACTATTGAAAAGAGTATAGAGGTTACATAAACAATTAAAAATAAAGTTACCATATCAGCTAGTGATTTTTACTAATAATTTATATTTAAATGAAATGAGATTAGTATGTTAAAGACATATTTGCCTATTCATAACTATAGCCAAAATACAAATCATCCTGGGCCCATTGGTGGATAAATGGGTGAAAAAATGGGATATTTTGAAATGTACAATAGAGTAGATTTTACTGTTAGTTCAAAAACATCTGTGAAAAACACATACATTAATAGTTCCACTGGACCATCATACTACATATAAATATTTCAAAGCACCATTGACATAATTATTATATAACATAATTAGTATAATTATTTTTAGACTATTTGAAAAATATCTAGTATATTGGTTTATTGAAAGTAGACTTCAGAAGTTTTCACAAATTTTATTATATAAATAAAACTACCAGTTTTGCTAACATCACCATGGATGCCTCTGGGGTAAATCTTCATATGTTAGAAGGCTATCAAAATATTGTTTGTAGATACACATTTTCAAAAATTCTACATTTTTTTTTGAAAGTTAAAATTTATCCTTGGTACAAACATTGCCAGGTGTTCACTAGAAGTGTCAGCTATTTTCTTGAGAAATTTTTGACAATTGAAATATGAATAATTATCTACTAGTATGTCTATTGTTCCTCATATAAAACTTGTGCACCGTGTGGCTAGTTCAGTTTTTCCTTTTTTCATTTATTTTTTAAAATTATTATTATTATTATTAATTATAATTCATTCACTTTGTATCCCAGCTTCAGGCTCCTCCCTTATCTCCTCTCAGTACAACCCTCCCTCCCTTCTCTTCCCTTATGCCCCTCCCCTATTCCATGATAGGGGAGGTCCTCCTCCTCTTTTATGTGACCCTAGCCTATCATGTCCCATGAAGACTGGCTGCATTGTCTTCCTCTGGCCTGGCAAGACTCCACCCTCAGGGATGCCACTGAGTTCATATCAGAGGCAGCCCCTGTTCCCCATACTATGGAACCCATTTGGAGAGTTAGTCTATGGGCTACATCTGAGCAGGGGTCTAGGTCCTCTCCATGCATGATCCTTGGTTGGAGTATCAGTAGTCCCCCCCTAGGCCCACATTTTTTTTTTTTTTTTTTGCCTCTGTTGGTTTCTTTGTGGAGCTCCTGTCCCCTCCAGGTCTTTCTATCTCCCCTTCTTTCAAAAGTTTCTCTGCACTCTTTCCAAAGTTTGGCTATGAGTCTCAGCATCTGCTTTGATACCCTGCTGGGTAGAATCTTTCAGAGGCCCTCTGTGGAAGGCTCCTGTCCTATTCCTTGCTTTCTCTCTCTTCAGATGTTCATCCAGTTTTGTTTTGTTTTTTTTTTTTTCTGAGTGAGGATTGATTCCCTGCACTCTGCCCAAAGTTTGGCTATGAGTCTCAGCATTTGCTTTGATATCCTGATGGGTAGAGTCTTTCAGAGGCCTTCTGTGGTAGTTCAGTTTTTGATCCATCATGACCTTGGAATGTAGAAGAGTCCTATGTGTATTCTCCATGTGCTAGGTGGACTCAAAGGTTGAGATTTAAGTAGAGTCTTCTATAAAACTGTCCCCCAGCCTTTACTGTGAACTATACAATGAGACTATTAGTAAACACTCCTGCCTTGATTCATGCCAAGAGCCAGCAGTTTTCTTACCACTGTTTTTGTATTATGGCACAAAAATATTATTAGAATATACTGAGAAATTAGCATTGACCTCATACGCTCCCTTGAAATGATCCTGAGAGTCCTCAGAGGTACATAACTCTCATTTTGAAAACTGCTACCTCAGGTGCCCTTAGTACCTTCTGCAAAGTAGTTGTTCCTATACCTGGTTGGTGAATAAATGTTTGATTATGACTTGGGTTGCGAAAGTCTTGTTTGAATTAGCATCTAACCAGCCTCTTAGGTACCAAAAGTTACAAACCAGATATCTATATTAAAATGATTCAGAAAACAGAACCTTGAAGACAAGTCACTGTTTGAAGTAGCTCAAGTTGTACTCTCTGCTAATGACAAAATTGGCTTCCTTTTTGGTGCTGCATGGAAAGGACAGGGCCTTGTGTCTCAAAATTTGGAGAGTGAACCCTGCCAGGGTGCTGGGTACAACCTCATGTCTATCCAGAAACTGCTTGGCTTGGCCACGGCTGTGGTTGTGGTTAGACTGACTTAGAATTAGTTATATTTGGAGTGACATGGTAATCCTGTTTCCCTTCTTGTTGTTTGCCATGTGGAATTTATCTCAGTGCTGAGTTCCCATGCACTTGGCAGGGAAGTGAGAGGTTCAGGGACCAACTTGCCTTTTTCTTGCCTGAGTATAGACATCTTAGCTTGATTTTCCCTGAGGTATATAAAAGAACATCTTTCTGAAACCTCTGTGGGATAAATTACTTCTCTATGCCTCTCTCCTGGAAAGACTTGAAAATAGATATTAATATAGTTCTCATGAATAGCAACAGTTTAAACCATGGGAGGACATTTGGCCGTAGCCTACTATTGACCTTGAGCATGATTCTACTTATGCTCAGCCACATCTCCAAAGTTGGCAAACTGGTTAGTCTGTGACCTTGCTCTATGGTTAAACTGAACACAAAGATGATTAGAGAAATAATTTTCTTCTCCAAATAGTCTTTCATCTGTGTACATGGAAGATTCACATGAGCATTTGCTGTTTTACAGATTTTTAAGATATTAATTTAATGATTATATCAGTTTTCCTCTAACAACAAGTTGTAGTGCACATAACTTGGGCATATGTGGTATTAGGTGAAAAGAAAGTGTTGTTAAAAGTTAAGAAAGACTATTGAATTAGGAAGAAGAAAAGGCATAGGATGCAGCGACTCTTACCGCTTTCCACTTAGTTTCATTGACTTCTTTGTACTGAACGTCATAGTCCAGAGTTATCCATCCCTTCAGAACATCTGCACTGGGTGGTGGTCGCCATCTCACTTGGATGTCTACATGAATCCTGGTCAAACTGATGTTTAGCAAAGTCCAGTTGAGGCCAACGGGTGGATCAGGTTGCACTGTGAATTCAATGGAGATTCAGTCTCCAGAGAAACACTCTTAATATTGATAACTTGCTTTCTTCAGAGGGCAAATTACTTAATTTTGATCACATTCTTAATTTCTCTAGCAATCCACATTATTAGAACTCTTTGCTTTATAACAGGGCAACATCCTTTTAACTATAAGAATGATATTTCACTTTAAAAACATTTATAAACACTCCCCAACTCCCTTTTGAGTCTCAAGTCTGATATATTGGAAGAGTTCATTGGAAGAATTGTCAGGCTACATATTTGTTTTTAGCTCTGGTAGCATTTATATTTTAGGATTTTGGTTTGTGTGTGCACATGTGCACATGCGCGCGCGCACACACACACACACACACACACACACACCACAGACCCCTGAAGATGTAGAGATTCACAGCAATTTCACTTTTAAAATATGGCATGTTTTGGAACAGGAAGGAGAGGCTTTTTTTTCTTCCAAACTGTGTGTGAGCTAAGGAAGGACTTTACCTTATACATCTTTATGCTACTACAGTCCAGTCCCTTGAGTGCTCTACAAACGCTCCCTTGTTTTACTGTCTTCCTAGCCATCCTATTTTGTTTCTTAGTCATAAAAGAGAAGGCATTATGCTGCTATCTTGAATTAGTAATAATTCAGTGTTTTCTGTCTTTGCTTAACTATCTCGTGTGCAATTTGAAATTGTATGTTGCTCAGTTTCTGCTGGCAATCCTCTATTATATTCTTAGATTAAATCTCTGTATTCTTATTGTAAGGTCTGTAAAGACTAGAGTTTCATAAAATATAAATTCCAAAACTAGAATTTATATGTAAATTTAAGCCATGTCTCAAGTGAAGTATTGATTGATAGGGCTTATTACCAAACCTTTTGAAACTACTTGATGATACATAATTAAAATTTTATTTATTTCTTAACATATGCACTTAGCTAGTTAGAATCTTTAGATCCCTAGAATTAATCAGAGAGAAGCCTAAAATAAATGTTATAAAGGAGATTTTATTGAGACAAAAAGAGAAACCTTTGCATTGACCTAGAGTGGACACATACCTGTGATGGAAGGGTATGTTATAACCACTGTCACATAGGCACTATTTTTTTTTTTTAGAAATAAGAAATATTTTTCATTTTAAAATATTCATTATATATACACTTAAATACATTTTAGAAATTAAATTTGAAGAGTAATCAAAGTACATATTCCTATACGACAACAGTATTACTCTGTCCTGGATTTGTCAGGAATTGAGGAAGAACCACAAGCTTAACTTTTTAAGTGACTAGTTTTGAATGTGTATTTGCATTTTAATTAACTTTTAAAAGTTAGCATACAAAGCAATACCTCATTATATGATTTGTATATGCATGTGTTAATATGCATTGCTTTTATTCACCTCCTCTAGGGTCTTCTACTTGCTAGTACCCTCCCTCCATGACTACTGATAGGGGAGGTCTTCCTCCCCTTTCATCTGACCTTAGCCTATCAGGCCTCATCAGGACTGGCTGCATTGTCTTCCTCTGTAGCCTGGTAAAGCTGCCCCCTCTCCCAGCAGGTGATCAAAGAGCCAGCCACTGAGTTCATGTCAGAGACAGCCCCTGTTCCCCTCACTAAGAAACCCACTTGGAGACTGAGCTTCCATGGGCTACATCTGTGCAGGGGTTCTAGATTCTCTCCATGAATGGTCCTTGGTTGGACTATCAGTCTCAGAAAAGACCCCTATGCCCAGATTTTCTTGGTTCTGTTGCTCTCCTTGTAGAGCTCCTGGCCCCTACAGGTTTTCCTATCTCTCCCTTCTTTCATAAGATTCCCGGTTCTCTTCATCCAGTCTTTGTCCTCTTTCTTTCAGATTATTCTCCACACAACCCACAGACTCCAAGTTGTTTTTTTTTTTTTTTGTTTGTTTTTTAATCTCACCCCAAGTGAAAACCACAGTAATCACAAGCGCCTGAAAATGACTAACTTTGATCTTGTCTCTCCCCTCTCTCGTCCCTTCCCAGTCTTTGCCAGTTCTGCTGTCCACTGCCTCCTCCACGAGGAAGCATCTTAGGTCTCAGGATGGTCACCTTCCTGCTGTAACGCTTTTCTTTCAGAAACTAACAGGCGTGTTCTTTACTCAGCGATACCCATCTTCAGGGAAACCAATCCAGATGACCCTACCTAACCTTGCAGCCCCTCCCATACCCTTGTGCTCCTTTTTTCTATTTCTCTGTGCCATCTTTCCACTCTAACTGGGATTCCGTTTTACCAGGAAGATATCTTCTTTTTCAGCACATGGAACACTGCCTGGCCCAAGGTAAAGACATGATGTTTACCTTGCTGAATGAACTGAATAAATGCCAAACATCTAACTAATCTCCTATTTCACTTAAATCCAAAGAACAGCTCACTGAGGGACAATATATACAGAACACACGAGTCAACTGTGGGTTCAGGCCACACACATCTTTTCTCAGAACATACCAGAGTCACTCACACGGTTCTGCTTCCCTCTTTCTATGCTTCTGTTGTGATTCTTTTAGTCATTTTTCATTTGACTCTGAAAGTCTTCTAACAGCTCTGCCTCTAGTTTGTGCTACTCCAGTCTCCAACCATAAGCAGCAAAAGTCAATTTCTTTAAGACACTAATGACACAGTTGCAATAGGTTAAAATTAGAACCTATCTGTTATCTTACTTTCCCTTGATGTCATCATTTAACAGGCCTGGGCCTCAGCTGCATTATCTGTGAAATGGGGTTTATGATAGAACCTGTCTCTTATGACCATTATACGAGACATAAGTTCTCTGGGTTAGATATTTCCTTATTTAAATAAATAGAAATGCAACCTTTGGCAGGAAGATCAAGCCCGAAATTTTTGTGAGGCCCACAAGACTAAAGTTGACTTTTCAAAGAGATATTAGGTCTATGTAATTGACATTGAGTCCTTAAACATTTTTATTTTTTCTCTTGCCACTCTTAGAACATAGTAGTTTCTGGAAGGTCTGTGATACTTGGTAACTCTATTCATACTTAACTGTCACAGTTCAGTTCAGCTGGCTCCTCTTCATCCTTCAGGCATGGCAGGTCATTCATGCATTTGATCACAACCTTGTTTTTTCCATTAATATATTTATTTATTCACCTTACATCTTGATCAAAGATTGCCCTCCTCCTAGACCCTCCTTCATACCCCTCCCCCATCCTCCCCTCCTCTTTGGAGAAGGGGGAGGTCCTCCATTGGTACAACCTGCCTTGGAACATTAAGTTGATGCAGAACAAAGTGCATCCTCTCTCACTGAGGCCAGACAAGGCAGCTCAGTTAGGGAAACAGGATCCAAAGGGAGGCATCAGAGTCTGAGAGGTACCCCGCTCCAGTTTTGAAGGACCAACATGAAGATCAGCTGTACATCTGCTACATATATGCTGGGGGCCTAGGACAAGTCCATGCATGCTCTTGGGTTGGTGATTCAGTCTATGTGAGCCCCATGGGCCCAGGTTAATTGTCTCTGTAGGTCTTCTTGTGGAGTTTTCCACCTCTCTAGCTTCCTTTTTATGCATCCAAAGACCTCAAGTGCAGGACTTGCCATTCTGTGTTGTGGCACATCATCCTGCTATTATATTTTTGAATTGCCCAATTCCACTACTTGACTGTATCATATAGCATAGTCAACATAGTTGCAGGAGCTCAGTGAGAGTCAGTTAAAGGAGTAAGGCTTGCTACTGGTAGGGATAGGCACAGGGCATGGATTGTAAGCCAGCATCCTTACAGATGACCTACCCACTCAATCACTTAGCATCAGCTCTGCAGCAGGGGGAGCCATTAAATAATAAGCAGCCTCTATAACCCACCAGACAAGCTTTCTGCTCCTTACAGTTTTGTCAACCCTCTCTCTGGAAGGCAAACTTCCATGTTTTGCTTGCTTCTGTCTGCAAGCAACATTTCCCACTATCTTCCATTCTGTTGATGCTAAGAAAGCACATTTGTCTGTGAAAAGGGATAGGAATTTGTGTGAGAAACAAGGGGGCTCTTGTGGATAGATTTGAAAGAACTAAGGTCAGCTACTGAAAGTCCTTCACTGCTTCTTTGCCTCTTGCTGTTTATACAATCATACTGTAAACATGGATACTTCAGTTATGGCTGCTTGTTTCAGTTCCTCTTTAAATCCACAGGATGGGCAATGAACCATCTGGATTGCTCTTGGACTTGTTTCTTTGAGCTAATTTTCATTAATGTTTGTTTGAGAACAAAATAAACATGACTTTGACCTAATTGTGGCTGGTTGGTAAATGTTAGATTCTATGATTATTTTGTTTTCTGATCAAGAAAATCTAGGCTTTGATTATACCAATGTTAGAGGTCAAAGGCCAACATTTTTCAGTAGATCTGAATATAAAACATTGTGCCAAAAATCGAGGAAAATTTAAAAGTACATTGAGTTAACCCATTGTTTTGGCAACAAGAATCCAATTCAAAGTTGAAGATTATAAAGAAAAGGTGGATTAATTTCTTCTGTTTTAATTAAAATTTTCAGATTTATTTTTATTTTATATTGCTTTGCCAGCTTGTATGTATGTGCACCACATGCATGCCTGGTACCAAAAAGGTTAGAAGAAGGTTCCTGGAACTAGAGTTACAGGTAGTTGTGAACCAGCAAGTAGGTGATGGGTCCTCTGAAAGAGTAACAAGTACTCTTAATTTCAGAGTCATCTCTCAGCCCCTGATTAATTTCTTCATAGCATTTACTACCAGATGTCTATTATTTAAAGTTTAAAAAATTTATTTATTTGTGTGAGTGCTTTGTCTGCACGCATGTCTCTACACTGTGTGCTTTGTGTTCAGAGGCCAGAAGAAGGTATAGACTCAAGATGGTTGTTAGTCGCTATATAGGTAACGATAAAGAAACCTGGATCCTTTGGAGAGTAGCCAAGGTTCTGAGGCACTGAGTATCTCCTCTCTAGTTCCATTGCAGGCATCTTTAAGCTAGAGTCAAGTTAACTGTCTTTTTAGACTCTATCTTTTTAGATTCCTGTGTGACAGACTCCATATACTAAAACCACAAAGCCTTTCTACTAGATTATACTCAGAAACTGGTGCTCCCTTAATATTTGGTCTAAAGCTGTGTCAAATGAAACAAACCCATGATTTACCTATTTCATCAACAGTGAAACACTTTTGGTCCAACAAAATTCCATTTGTAGTTAGCTTTATACAGTAGGGTGTCCAAACGGAGGTATGTGATGCATTGAAGTAACAACTGTTTTCTCCAGCAGAGACATAATCAGGGCACTCTTTCCATTCCTGGGGCCATTCATGAGCAATTCTGAAATGGAGAGTGAAAAAGATTAATCATTCCCCAAACTATGTCACAGCTTTAGTCAGCCAGATTCAGTAAGCTAAGACAAATATCTTACAATACAAAATTCAACATTTTAGCAGTACCATTTCTGAGAAAAATCATATCCATAAGCAGTGTTACTAGTGTCTGAAGATTGTCAGGAGCCTATATGATACATCTGCTTAAAATAAAAGCATCTGTTTATTGAGTGTATATGGTATTTGTATGCATATTTGTATGTATATATATGTGTGTATGTACATGTCTATGAGTTCCCAGTGGTAGATCTATTCTTTCCTCACTGACACCATCAATGTACTAATCATTGATGGGTTCATAACTTGGTATCATTATTGGGCATGGTAGACGACAGAAGGTGGGGCTGGTTGGGGAAAGCAGGGCTTTGAGGGTGTGACTTTGAAGAGTGTTATCTCCTTTCTAGCCCCTCTCCCTGTCTTGCTCTCTTTTCCTTTGACAGCATGAACCGAATAGCCTGTTTTGTACATGCTATTGTCACCATTATTTTTTACCTTCCACAGGCCCATAGCTGAATATCCAGGGGACCATGGACTGAACACTCTACGATGTGGGACAAAGTAAACCCCTCCTCTACCTCCTCCTTGAATTGCTTCCCTCATCTATTTAACACTGATGTGATGATTGAAAAGCACAAGTGAGATAATTCATTGTCTCTTTGTTTTATTTACTAGCCTGTCTCAGTTCAGAAGAGGATTTATTGGTGAAGAGGATGCAAAGCCATGGAACCATTGTTTAAGAAAGAAGGTTAAATTAGGGGCCGGCGAGATGCTTCAGTTGGTAAAGTGCTTGCTATGCAAACAGGGAGACCTGAATTCTACCCCAAGAACCAGGTGAGGAGGGGAGCACGTGGGTTCCCAGTGCTGGGAAGATAGAGGCAGGAATATCCCTCTAGCTTAGTGGGCCAGCTAGTCTAGCCAAAAAGGCAAGGCTCCAGGTTCAGTGAGAGACTGTCTTAAACATTAAGAGGTGGCAAGCAATGAAAGGAGATAACTGACATCAACTTCTGCCTTCTACATCACAGACACACACACATATACATGTATTCACAAGTGTGTATGTATATAATCATGTACATACACACACACAGAGTGACAGGAAGGACTATGTGTAGGTACAGGTGCTGGGGCTCACAAGCTAGATGTGGACATCTAGCTTCCCACTGTCTGGTGGTGCTGGCAGCAGCGGGCAATGAGAACAGAGGATAGGGGCAAGGCAGAGCCAGAAAGGAAGGAATGAAGAAGCCTGAAGACACAATTATATTTCCTTCTTAACAGCTGTTTCTCAGGCTGGTTGTTTGGCACGTAGACTCAGGGGCCACTGAGACAGCTGTTCATCAGTTGTTGGAACACACTTGGGATTATAACAGGAGAGACTTCAAAGTCTGAGGCAGGGAACTGTTGCTTAAATTCTCTTTGAGGTTTTTTTTTTTTTTTTTTTTTTTAATAGGGTTCCTCTGTGTAGCCTTGGCTGACATTCAAACTAAGTGAATTAAAAAGTTTTGCCAAAATCATCCAGCAAATTAGGCATTCAACAACATCAGAGAATATATCGAGTGTATTTTTTGTAATCAATTGGGTCAATTTTAAAAAGTTTTAGGATGGTGCAAAGCTTCAGGGCAGCTACTGATCAGCAGGTCTGCGTTTATTGTAAGGCACCACCTAGCTCTGATGTGCTTCACGTGTTCTCTGAAGTTTTCTTACATTTACCAGTCCAAATGGTTTGAACTGGAGTGAAATAAAGAGCAGAGAAGTCATAAAAATAAAACCAGATTCCAGACCCACAAACTCTAGATAATTCCAAATAAGGAATGCTAACTGTTAACCGCTATGACCAGTTCCTTCCACCAAGAGCCACTGGATCATCTGGAGTCCCTGACCCCACAGGCCATACATACATCCCACCTCTGTTTGCCATAAACTTTGGGGAGGGACAGATCCATCCAACCTCCTTTGACAAAGGAGCCAGATTAGTCGTCACCCAGTGAGATGGGTATCAAATCCTGTAGGAGGAAGTGTGATGATGAAAAAAAAAAGAATTTAAATAAATGGTAGAAAGATTAAAACAATGAGATTGATGTTGACAGGCTCCAGCTGGCTCCCATGAAGCTTTCACAAAGATCTGCCATACTTAGCAGTGCCTCTTTCTGCCAGGCCTCTGATTTGCATTCAAGTCTAGTCACCTTCAAGTGCAGAGGCTGGACTTGGTGGGTTCTCACTTGTAGGGCCTCACAGAGTGTTCTGGATCAGCCCTGTCTTTAGAGCTGGGACATGTCCTCTGCCATCTTACCTGGCTAGGATCTGGACTAAGCAAAAGACACTCTTGCCTGTATCCTTCTGTTGTGCTTACAGCCCAACGTGCTTAGATTCTTGTATGCTTTGGATTCCAAGAACAGCCCAGCCATACCACCACATTCCCAGATTCTTTCTGCTGAATCTCCCTGATTGCACAGACAATAGCGTTGAATTGAAGTATGCTGCAGTGTGTTAGGGATGAGAGGCATGGCTCTATGGTTTCAGGCGTTGCCTAAGAATGCACTCTCAGTAACAACAACAAGGGTTGGAAGTCTACTCTGTGCCTTTGTCTCTGTGTGAATGGGTGCTAAGAGTCTACAGATCAGTGCATCCCCATCCTGATATGCTAACCTGGATTCTACACTTGATTTTCAGATCAACAGGGTGGAGGGACTTTATGGTTTTGGCTAGGATATTTACACTATTTATGTTTTTGTAGAGACAACACAAAGTTCTGATTTGGGGAGTTTGGGTTGGCTCTTGGTCCTGAGTTTATTTGTTTTCATGGTATTTAGGGAGGTGAGAATATTTTTCTCCTGGCATCCTCAGTTCCACAAGTGCTAAAACAAGGATGTTCTTCTGAATATGCCTGGAATTTTCCTTTCCTGTTCACACTTGCAGCAGATTTCTTGTTAGTTCCCAGGGTGAGTGCAGATTGGTGATGCTGGGAGGATTGGGATATACAGAGGAGGTCTGCAGACGTAGTTACTGTGGCTCTGATGGAATAGAGTATGGAATAAGGATGTTTTTGAGGGCTTCTTAACTCTGGATCTATCTTTTGGCTCACAGTTTGGTTAGGTGACTACGAGGAGCGTGGAAAATCATTTTTCTGGAGTGGAGTTAGTTCAAGGTGTTGTCCCATTGTTTCTTGGATCCCTTTGGTCAATGATGTCTGTATAAAAACCTTCTCACTTGTTTTGATAGCTCTAGTTATCTGAGCTGCTGAAGCAAGGTGTAAAAATGGTATCTAGTGAGTTTCTCTCTCTTCCATTTTAGAAATAACAGAAGCAATTCATACATATTGGAAAGTGTTCCCAAACACCTTAGCTTCATGTCTCAGTATCTATATATCTATGTATTTATGTATCTATGTATGTATGTATGTATGTATGTATCTATCTGCCTCCACTTTACTGTCCCATTCCTCTTTACAATATTAATTTCAAGGTAAATAAGCTGTGTATTTTGTGCCAAACTATCTCATATCTGTGTGCCTTCTTCAGAGGAGTATGTTTGTGATGCCTCTCATAACTAGAAGTTGTATAGGGCTAGTCTTGGTTGTTCACTTAGAGTTTTTGTTATCTGTGAATTAATTACTCAAGTAGGCATTAGAAAGTTCTTGTAGTCTATCAATAATCATAAGCAGTAAGGAATTAAAGATCATTTTTATAGTTCAGGAAACTAGACTCTATATCATTATTATTTAAAATTATTAGTTTACTGAGAAAATCTTGCTTATTGATGGATTGACTGTGTACTTACTATGTAGAATGTACAATGTCAGGAATTTTTCTATCAAAAATCCTTCTAAGAGGCTAGGAGCTAAGTCTATTATTGTACTCCCAGAAGCGATACAGCTCAGCTTAACTAATTTGCTGGCTGTTACTTGGTGAGCAAGGGCTGAAGCCAGGATGGACTTCAGGAGGCTGGCTTGGACTAACCGCTCCCCACATAGTCCTCCCCTTCCTTGTCATCTATGGAGTGGAATGCATCATTCGCAGATCCTTGAACAAGAGCCTAAGATAAATAGTGCTCACTAACCCTACAGCTTGTGTAGGCCTTCCTTGAGGGTTTGTGAGGGAAAAAAAGAGACAAGAAGTTGTTTAACTCTAACATTTAAAAAGGTGAAGTTTTGTTCTATAGCACAATAGTGCTATAAGTGCTATAGGAGTATAGTATAGTAATGTAGCGTAGTGCTACACTATAGAAGGCTATAATAGTGTAGTAGTATACTATAGTAGCATAGTACAGTACAGTATAGTATAGTAGTACTATGAAACTCTAAGTAAACAACAGTAGGTAATTATAGTTGACAATGATTAATTATGTATTTCAAAATATCTAGTAGAGAGGACTTTGGATGGTCCCAACACAAAGAAATGACAAATACCCAAATGGATATATCAATTGTCCTGGTTTGATAAGTACATATCATATAGAGGCATTAAAATACCACAGTGCATCCCATAAATTATACTGCTACTGTGTGCATTAAAAGTGGTAAAAGAGAAAAGGGAAGAAATTGCAGGGGAATGAAACTTAACTACTGGGTGATAAGCACATTCCTAGATGTTTGTTTTCCCTATCATTTGTCATTCTGGGGGAACTTGTACTGTGGATATAAACATAGCTGTGTTTTGATCCCAGGTGTAGGATATGGGACTGATTCAGACTGTCCACAGCAGCAAACTATTTGCCTCGTGAGGGCTGTGAGAGGGGCTCTTTGCCAGCTGCAGAGAGTTTCATTCTGAATACTCTGAGAAGGAATAAATGCCAGAGCCCAGAGAGAATGTTGGGCACTCCAAGAAGGAAGAAGGCTGCTGGCATTCCCCACTGTTGCTCCTGGTCACTGTTGATAAAGTTGGGTGAGAATTAGTTGGAGATATCCCAAAATGAAGATTAGACTTGCTCCAAGAAACCCAATGACCCTAACAGGAAGTAGCCAAAGAGAACTCTTCCTCCTGTCCCTACTAATGTTCCTCCTCTTCTACCTGGTATTGGGGTGTTGGAAGGGATTGGGTGTGGGAAGAGCATAAGAAACCAAAATAAAATGGTATAAAAAGTAACACCAACAACCGTGGGTAAAAACGAAAGAGCAAGTTCCCTCATTCAGTATAATTAATTAATTTAAGACAATGACCTGTTCTTATACAGAAACCAAATAATGGAGGCTTTTAAAACACATTAAAAAAATAAAAAAACAACAAACAAACAGAAAACAAAGTAAGATTCAGTGTTCCTCCCTGGCCTAGAAGCATTCACAGTCCCCGAGTAGACTGCTGACTCCTTTTCATGTCACCCTCCCACGTTTCAGTCTCACGCCATCTGTACAGGCTCTTCTGATTCTCAAACGTTAACGTGGCCTCAGGGCATTGTACCTGCAAAAAAACTTTTTTTTTTTTTTTTTTTTGCCTCACAGACTTTCCCTCATATACTTACACAGTTTTTCTCATTTCCTTTCTTTCCTCAATTTAACACACTACATTAGAGAGGTCTCTGAGGCCACCACCTCAATTCAAATATCGCGCAAGCCTCTACATGTATTTACCTACACAAGGCATGTACACTCTCACCCACACACTCTACTCTCACCCAGCCACATACTGTGACTCATAAATCCACAGTGACAAATCAATGGAGGAAAAAGTCAGAAGGGGATGAAGCCTTCACCTTCTATTATAGTATAGCTCAATATTTCCTGGGATCTTTAAATCATCATAATCTCCTTCTGTCCAGTAGCATGAAAATGTCTCCAGTTCAGGAGAACGACAGTTGGTGAATCGAGGCTTCCCAGAAGAACCTGCAGAATAAAGATAAAGGGCATACATGGAATTAGGAGGATCAGGTGACATTCCTATGAAGCATTACATAAAGTGTGTAAAGAAGGAAAGATAAGGCCAGCTTATTCCTCGTCTGGGGATGTGATGCTATCATTTGAAGAAGCTGTTTTCTTGGCTCATCATCTCAGCATCTACTGCCTGGTACTGTCGGTCATTAATTCTGAAGCCAAATAGTTGTGCCTTCATTTTCAGCATTATTCCTTGGGGCCTGTTTAAGATCCAGAGCTAGAGAAAATGATCTGGGGACAGGTTGGTAGGCAAGCCTAGGACTAGAAGGAAAATAATGGACAGAGAAGAAAAATAATGGGCAGAGAGGGGAAAGGCCCTACAGAACAATGTCTAAGGTGGCTATTATTTACAGCAACCCTGAAAAGAATGTTGCAGTTGACAAGAGGGTTCCACCTTTTTTTTTTCTACCTTTGTCCCCCAGATTAATTCCTTCTTGTATAATTGAGTGTAGCAGTGGAAGATGTCCTGTATTCTGAAAAAATTTTAGCATTAACACTGCTTTTAGTCAAAGATCTTAGAATGGCATCCATACTCATTTGCTTTTCTTCTTTGGAGGCTGTGGTGTGTGTGTGTGTGTGTGTGTGTGTGTGTGTGTAGTCCAGAGGTTGATGTTTGTCTTCCTCTCTGGCTCTTATCTAATGTTTTAGACATTGTCTCTCACTGAATTTGCAGCTTGCCATTTAGGTAGGTTGGTTGCCCAGCAAGTCCCAGGATCTGCTTGTCTGCCTTCCAGCACCAGGGTTAGAGGTGTACCACAGGCCTGACTTTTACATGAGTGCTGAGGATCTAAATTCAGGACTTCTACCTCACCCTTTAATCACTTGGTCATCTCCTCAGACCCCAAAGTCTTCATTTAAAACATGAGAATTCAAAGATATAAACTTAGTTGAAGCAGAGGCAGGAGAAGCTGGAGGCAAGGGGGAATTCAGGGATGGATATTCTCAAGACACATTGTTGTATGTGCCTGAAGCTTTAGAAAGTAAAAGCACAAAAGATAAGGATTCCCACTTAGAGTTACATCTTTATTTTAGTTATTAGTAGGTACATCATGTTTCCTATTATATCACTTTACATGCATACTTCATTTATCAGTGACTACAGATTGTCTTTCAAGGGGGGTGGAAATGGCAAGGTTTGACATCCTCTGAATTTAGCTTTTAAAAATCAGTCACCTAGAAACCTCCAATCTTCCATGCTGGAACCAACTGAGATGTTTTAATATAATGTCTCCCCTTACTTTCTAGAGATTTTGGTTTCTTTGGGTGTACAGTGTAGAGAATCTGATTTTTAGAAGTTCCTCAGGTACTTGCAATGGGCATTCCAGGTTAAGAATCACAACTGCAGACAAACTTATGTATGAGATGACAAAATGTGGCTTTTGCATAGTTTTATTCCCTCTGCTGTTCTAGGAGAGTTATGTATCAGCACCTGGTACACACACTGAGAAGCCTCATTCAGGATGGCATTATCATCTTAGAAATGTCCCTTAGAATAATGCTTCATGAAAACTTGGAGTATAGGAAGGCTATTTAAAATCTTTGCACAAAATTGTACATCTAAATGATACTCCTGCCGAAATATCCATCAGAGCATATTCTAACAACAAAAATCAAGAAGCCACAGTGTTGCTTCCGTTAAGTTTATCTATAAACTTCACAGAGAGTTGCATTAAAGTTTTTAAAAGCTGGTAAAGTTTGGTATTGTATCCAGGTCCTACAATGTTGGGGAAACAGCGCTGCTTACCCTGGGTCACCGCAGCACCGCATTATTGGTGTGCAGGTCAAATGGACTGCACAGCTTAAGTAAGCTTCCTCCACAGCTGCCTGCGGGCTCTCCCCTTGGAGGAAGATGATCTCCCAGGCAGTCCCCAGACAGAGCACATCAAGCAGCTGTTATATTGAAGGATTAATGTTCCGAGGTGCTTTTCTAGCCTTGACTCGCAACAGAGCAGAAACAGATCCCAAATGAAATAGCACACAGTTTCCCAAAGTCTGCTTGGGCCATGGGCTTAGGTAGAAGAGAAAAGAGGAACTGAAGTAAGAAGGGATGGCAGAAAAGGTCGTAGTGAGGAAGGATGGGTTTCTTCTGAGAGCTCCAGGCTTGAGTGAAAAGTGCACTGCAGTAGCCTGTCCTTAAATAGAGACTCTCCACTATAGTAGGTCTTGAAAGCTAAGTGCTTCTGACAATCCAACACTTGTCACCTCTTAACACACAATAGAAGATTGAGCTATCTTTTGTAGGGATGATAACTTGAAAGGAAAGTCTTTCTCCTTACCTACAGTAATGTCAACCAGTTGACGTTCTCTTGATTTAGGGTAGCAGTGAACCAAACAATAAGGAAAGTAATAAAGCAAGCAAGCAAACAAACAAACAAAAAACAAAACAAGACAAAAATAACACCTTCATTGGTTGCTCTCCACAAACTGCTTGTTAGGCCCTATTGCTCTGAAGGCAGCACTTACATCTCTCATTGAACATGGAAACACTGAGCTGGTGCCTAACTGGAGCCTTCACCCTCCTGACCAGTGTTTATGGTACTAGAAGGTACTGTGCACTCTACCAAAGGAGAAGACCCAGCTACAAATACTTGAGTCTACAATGGTGACTCCCTGCATGATATAACAGTTGTGCAAAGACTATTGAAGAAACTATCTACTATGTGCTTAGACTTAAGGTCTACTCCGTGATATAGAACACAGGCCTTATACTGCATATGGATGGCCAAGAACCTGAGACTAGATAGGCTATGTGTTGGAGGTTTTTTCTGGTGAAAATGAAATACTATTGTTCTGCTAAAGGAGAGCACCAATAAAATTATTCCTAATGATATTCTGCTAAACCCAGAGATCAATCTCTCACTTAGCCATTATTGGCAAAGCTTTCCCTTGCAGTAGATAGAAACCAGTACAGAATCTCACAACTGGTAAATGTGCAGAGAGTAAGAGACTTTGGAATACTTAGTTCTAAATGAGATGTCTGCATCAAATCCTCTCCCCCTCCCCAGGGCTCAGAGCTATGCAGAAGGGGAGGCAGAAGTACTGTAAAATCCAGAGAGGATAGATCATACCAAGGAAACAGTATCTTCCTTACACAACAGGACTGATGCCCATATGACTCACAGAGACTATGGTAGCATGTACAGGAACTGCACATATCCAAGCCAGAGGAGGTACCAGCACTGAGAGGAGGAAGAAGGCACAAGCTTCCCTAACAGAGAAACTATCTCTAATTTATAACCATTTGCAAAGGGAAAAACAAACAAACAATTTTCTTCAGTGGAACCTCACTGAGTATACAAACCATACTTAAGGGAAGGTCCCATATCCAGTAGTAGATGGCTAACCCAAAATGAACCCAATGGCATTTTTGGAGAATTTTTCATCTCATATTGCTTTTCTTAGGCTTTTTGTTTGTTTGTTTGTTTGTTATCATACCAGTCTTTTGCCTGTATATTACGCTTCCAATGTTGAGGGGTTTTTTTTGTTTTTGTTTTTGTTTTTTTTTTTGGAGGGGGGAGGGTATTACAATCTGTTTGTGTCTCTGTTTCTCATGCTTTCTTCACTTTTTACAATTCTGTTTTTGTTATATTTTAATTTTTTTCTGTTTGTTTTCTAAAGAGAGACAGAAAGAAGGCATGGAGTTGGATGAGTAGGGAGTTGGGTAGGATTTGGGAGGACATGAGAGAGGGGAAACTGCTCACAATATAGTGCATGAAAAAATTTAATTTTCAATAAAAAGATAACATTCCTTAACATGATGAAGAAAAAAAAATCAACACAGCAAACTTGTACAGAGACATACTGGAAAAAATATTTTTAGGGCTGTTGCTCAGTGGTAGAGCCCTACTAAATCTGTATGAAGCCCTGGAATGGATGCTCAGCACCACGAAAAGAAAATACAGATAAGTGGTCTTCAGATTTGGCTTCCATCCTCAGTGATGAGTGAAATTACCAGATCAGTGTGTGTGGTAATAAAGCATGAAAAGTGAGGAGGGCGGGAAAATACAGGAAAGTGGCTTTTGGTTCATGATGGCAAATCTGGGTTCTGACAAGGCATCTGTGTATGCAGACAACCAATTCCCCTGCTCTTTGGAAGGAATGGCTACTGCTGAACTATAGCCAAAGTGAGGAAGTACTTATTGTCAACTGTTGTGAGGATTGCATAAACATACAGGTCGAGGCCAAGTATGATGAAATTGTAATGTTCCTTCCACAGTAATAAACAAAAGACGTTGGTTTCAGCAGAGAGCTCTTGCCCTTCCTTGTCTGTGCTTCACAGGCTTTGGATGATTGATTAGCATCCATGCATCAATGATTTAGAACAGCTCTGTATTCAGCCTTTATATTTGACTCAGGCACTATCACAGAACAGAAAACACTTGTGATTCTTAAAGATTCAATGTGTGAATACATGAAGTTATAATACTATGAAGACAGAAAGAAGTTACTTCATTCACTGTCACTGCTTTACAAGGTCCTCATCTACGTTTGTAGTGGAACTGAAGTGGGGATCTGACAATGTAACAGTCATTAACTGTTCTTGAAGATCATGTGATAGCTACTGTCCTTACCATTTTGTGGATAAGGAAACTGAAGCACAGAGAAGAAAAATAACAAGTACAAAGGTCACTTCGCTAAGTGTCACAGCCCTTATTGCCACCAAGCAGTTATGTTTCAATGTCTTTATTCTCAATTATTACACCTGTGGCTTCCAAAGTTTTAAAAAGTGATCCCTCTGGGAAGAAAATTTTTACATAATTTCCCCATGTGTACATATTTCTATATGTGTTCTATATGTGTACGTATATAAAATGAAAATATTTCACAGCTATGATTCTCACTGTATTTAATAAATTCTGATTGTATATGTTATCTAACACATATTTGTTTATAATACAGTCACACACATTATATACATACATACAATACAGTTTGCAATCTTGTAAATTGATTTACTGATAGTTCACCACTTTCACTTTAAGAAATAATGCTTATGGAACTCATTTCCTTCTACAAAAGTTGAAAATTAATATTGGGTTGTAATTCTTTCAAAACAAAGCAAGAACGTTTCCTTTGCCGGCACATGACTAAGACCTAGCCTTGAAAGTATTTTTTCTAAATTGTATTAAGATTTGCATAATCTTTAATAAAACCTACCTGACATCATGGGGCTTTTTGAATGAGTTTGCATAGGGATCAGGAGTTACCATGGTGAATTATTCTGTGACTATGTAAGGACTGGTAAGGAAGCTAGCCTACACATGGTAGCTTCGACTTAGCTGGTGGTGACACTCCTGCTTTCGCTGAAGCTCTGGATAGCCCTATGCAGTTTTCTCATTAGAATGTCATGATATATTAAAAATGCTATCAATTTCTGTCATGACAATTGACAGAAATTACCAGAAAGTAACTTGCTGATGCTAGGTAGAGTCTCGCAACATCATTTTGGTTCCAGACACCTGGGTTCTGTACCCACAACCATCATTTACAATCTGCGAGATCTTAGTCAGGTTACTTAATCCCCGCTTCATGAAAAGAGAACAAAACAATATATCATGGGCTCATTGTAAAGATTAAATAAGCTAACACATGCAAAACTCTTAGGATAATGTTTGATACAGAATAAGCATTACATAAATGTTCACCATGACTACAACTTCTAGGTCAATTGTGATAATAACCTATGAGTCATTGACTATTGGAGTAGCAAATTATGACCATTGCTGATTCTGAAATTCATCTTATAATCATGTCTATTTGTACTGAAAAATCATGTCATTACAGGTCCACTGGCACTTGGTACAATGTGTGAGAGTTATAGGGTATATGAGGTACATATGGTATGGTGTAAGCCTTTCCCTCTCTGCTTGGAGATGATTTTCTGTTATGTTCTCTATAGCTGCAGCTTTTGAAGTCTGAGTTCTTGGGTAACTGGAAGATGTTGTTATATTATTATGTTTTATATTAAAACAAGTAATTTCAAGCAAATGCTTTCTGTACTTCTGAGAATCCATTGAAAGAGAATCTATGAAATGTGTGAAGAAGCATAGAAGGGGGAAAATTTAGCTGTAGTTCACAGACACTGTGGGGATGGCCTTCAAAAGGTGCCACTGGATGCTTGCTGACTGAGCACTCTGGAACCAAAGCAGTAGCTTTATTGATTTCTTGGCAATATTCATTTTAGAATAAGCATGTGAAAAAAGAAAGAGGGCAGAACTCAAATTTTGTGGGTCTAAGTTCTCTTACCTATAGGACAGTCATGTTATTCTAGCACTAATCCAAAGCTACTCTGAAAAGAATGGACTGGGTGGTTGAAATTCTGATTTACTATTTTACGTTTTGCTTCTTGAAAGAAAATATAGCATAAAATTCTTGCTGTGTGTGTACATGTGGTTTCCCAGGTACACACAGTGCAGAGGGACATTGGATTTACTGAGATTATCTCAACTTCATATGGAATAACAAGAAACCCAGAATTGCTAAAACAATCCTCTATAATAAAAGATCTTCTGGAGGTATCTCCATCCCTGATCTCAAGCTGTACTATAGAGCAGCAGTAATCAAATCTGCATGGTACTTGCATAGAAACAGAGTGGTGGATCAATGGAACCAAATAGAAGACCCAGAAATAAACCCACACACATATGAACAAAGATGCCAAAACCATACAGTGGAAAAACGATAGCATCTTCAACAAATGGTGCTGGTCTAACTGGATGTCTACATGTAGAAAAATGCAAATAGATCCATACTTATCACCCTGCACAAAAACTAAAGTCCAAGTGGATCAAAGACCTCAACATAAAACCAGACACATTAAATCGGTTAGAAGAAAAAGTGGGGAGGAGTCTGGAACTCACTGACATAGGAGACAACTTCCTGAACAGAACACCAACAGCACAGGCTCTAAGAGCAACAATCAATAAATGGGACTTCATAAAACTGAAAAGCTTCTGTAGAGCAAAGGACACTGTCGTCAGAACAAAATGACTACATACAGATTGGGAAAGGATCTTCACCAACCCTATATCTGACAGAGGGCTAATATCTAGTATATATATAAAGAACTCAAGAAGTTATAAAGCAACAAATTAAGTAATCCAATTAAAAAAATGGGGAACAGAGCTAAACAGAGAATTCTTGATAGGGGAATATCAAATGGCAGAGAAACACTTAAAGAAATGCTCAATGTCATTAGCCATCAGAGAAATGCAAATCAAAACAACCTTGAGATTTCACCTTACACCCATCAGAATGGCCAAGATGAAAAACTCAAGGGACAACACATGCTGGAGAGGTTGTGGAGAAAGGGGAACCCTCCTCCACTGCTGGTGGGAATGTAAACTTGTACAACCACTCTGGAAATCAATCTGGCGCTTTCTAAGACAATTAGGAATAGTGGTACCTCAAGATCCAGCTATACCACTCCTAGGCATATATCCAAAAGAGCCTCAAGTACACAATAAGGATATTTGCTTAACCATGTTTGTAGCAGCTTTATTTGTAATAGCCAGAATCTGGAAACAACCAAGATGGCCCTCAACTGAGAAATGGATCCAGAAAGTATGGTACATCTATACAATGGAATACTACTCAGCAATAAAAAACAAGGAAATCATGAAATTTACAGGCAAATGGTGGGAACTGGAAAAGATCATCCTGAGTGAACTGTCCCAGCAGCAGAAAGACATACACGGTATATACTCACTCACTTAGACATATAATATAGGATAAACCTACTAAAATCTGTACATCTAAAGAAAAAACTAATCAAGAGGGAGGACTCTTGCTAAAATTTTCAGTCCCCATCCAGAAAGGCAAAGAGGATAGACATCAGAAGAAGGAGAAAACAGGGAACAAGTTAGGAGCCTTCCACAGAGGGCCTCTGAACGGCTCTGCCCTTCAGACTATCAAAGCAGATGCTGAGACTTATGGCCAACCTTTGGGCAGATTGCAGGGAATCTTACGAAAGAAGTTCGAAATAGTAAGATCTTCAGAGGATAGAAGCCCCACAAGGAGAGCAACAGAACCAAAAAATCTGAGCACAGGGGTCTTCCCTGAGACTGATACTCCAACCAAGTAGCATGCATGGCGATAACCCAGAACCCCTGCACAGGTGTAGCCCATGACAGTTCAGTCTCCTAGTGGGTTCCATAGTAATAGGAACAGGGACTGTCTCTGACATGAACTGATTGGCCTGCTCTCTGATCACCTCTCCTTGAGGGTGGAGCAGCATTACCGGGCCACAGAGGAAGACAATGCAGCCACTCCTGATGAGAACTAATAGACTAGGATGAGAAGGAAGGAAAAGAAGACCTCCCCTACTAGTGGACTTGGGGAGGGGCATTTGTGGAGAAGGAAGAGAAAGGGAAGGGATTGGGAGGGGAGGAGGGAGGGAACTACAGGGGAGATACAAAGTAAATAAAGTGTAATTAATAAAAAAATTTAAAAAACCAAATTGTTATTTTTAATAAAAATCCAGTAAATTGAAAATTAAATTCTTGGTTCACTACAAAGTTTGTGAAGTTGGTATTCATTAAAGGTACCATCTGAATTTCTATTGACTTTAAAAAATGAACACCAAGTCAATGAATTTGGTGATTTCTTAGATAAGTTCTCACATCAGGTTTGGGAGAGGAAATTAACTGCACACAGGCTGTACAGATAGCTCATTTTTGTGACCAATTCGGGAGGCTGAGGGCTATGCTTTGGTCTTAGGTGGCAACGTGTTGTTGTAGCCAAACTGGTATGCAGCCAAACTATTTTCTTAATATTTGTGTTTATATCCATAGAGAAACATTGCTCCTAGTTTTAATCTTCTTTTTGCAATGAACAGCAATGAATGCAGAGACTTGTGGCTGCCTTAGGTGCTGAGTGTGAGTGAGTGAGTGAGTGAGTGAGTGAGTGAGTGAGTGAGTGAGTGACAGTTGAGTGTCAAACCCTAAATAGGACATTTATATAACCACTTCGAAGGCTTAGAGGACAGTGTGGAAGAGGGAGCAGAAAGAACTTAAGAGCCAGAAGATAGAAGGGCTGGAAAAATGTTATATTCTGGGCACACCATACTCATTGCCATTATGATCTCCACTGAGCCTGCACAAAACTCGGCCTGTCATCAGTCATTATCAATCAGGGAGGGACTTATGGTGTTCTCCGTATTTCCTGGGGGAACTACTGGTTACTGGTAGATTCTGAGGGAAGGGCACACATTATCTTTAGTTCTGTACAAATGAGTGAGCCCATGAGGCTCCAATGGATAGTTTCAAAAACACAGATGGCTTTGGTAAAACTCCGCCGACCACAAAACAAAACAAAAAGACATGAGTGTGGGAAAGGCACTTGTAAGAAAGTGAAGAGTTGAGGGGTGTTGGAGTAGGGTAGGAGAGAGTAGGCAGGGGATAAGCTAACTAAAATGCAATTAAATGCAAGTGTACTGCTAGCCTTATGTCAACTTGACACAAGCTAGAGTTATCTGAAAGGAGGGGACTTCAATTAAGAAAATTTCTCTATAAGACAAAGCTGTCTGGCATTTTCTTTCTTTCTTTCTTTCTTTCTTTCTTTCTTTCTTTCTTTCTTT
>NW_026585987.1:12130113-12190006 GCF_907164565.1 Psammomys obesus | reverse complement strand
TCTTTCTTTCTTTCTTTCTTTCTTTCTTTCTTTCTTTCTTTCTTTCTCCTTCCTTCCTTCCTTCCTTCCTCTCTTTCTTTCTTTCCTTTCTTTCTCTCTTTCTTTCTTTCTTTCTTTCTTTCTTTCTTTCTTTCTCTCTCTCTTTCTTTCTCTCTCTCTTTCTTTCTTTCTTTCTTTCTCTCTTTCTTCCTTTCTCTCTTTCTCTTTCTTTCTTTCTTTCTTTCTTTCTTTCTTTCTTTCTTTCTTTCTTTCTTTCTTTCTTTCTTCACCATTTCTCTGTGTAGCCTTGTCTGTCCTGGACTCACTTTGTAGACCATCCTAGCCTTGAACTCATATTGATCTGTCTGCCTTTGCCTCCCTGAGCACTGGGGTTGCATGTGTGCATTACAGTGCCCAGCTGTAAGGCATGTTCTTGACTAGTGATTGATGTGGGGGGACAGGCCATTGTTTGTGGGGCCATCCCAGGGCTGCTGGTAATGGTTCTATAAGAAATCAGGCCAAGCAAGCCAGTAAGCAGCATTTCTTCATGGCCTCTGCATCAGCTCCTGCGTCTAGGTTCCTGCCCTGTTTGAGTTCCTGTCCTGACTTTTTTTGTTGTTGATGAACAGTGATATTGAAAGCATAAGTCAATAAACCCCTTTCTCCCCAATTTGCTTTGGTCATGGTATTTCATCATAGGAATGGTAACCCTAACTAAAACAACATTTATAAAATTGTCAAAGAGCAACTATAACCAAAATGAATAAAATAAAAGAAAAAAGTACATTGCCTAGCATGCTTTTTGTCAAAGACAATTACAGAAGAAATTAGCACTGATTTCTCCTAATTTTATTTTATTGTTGATTAGGTTAAAGCTCATTCTAGCTAATATAATAAAAAATTAATATCTAAAGTAAGAGGTTGTGGAATAATTAGAGTCTTCTGTCAGTGAACTAGGATAGCACAGCAATTGGTTGTCTACTGTCAAATGGACATCCCTGAAAACACATATAAAAGTAACATTATACAGACTGATCAGGTTGTATATAGTAATGTACATTATACGTATACATACATATATGCATGCAATAACAGTAAATAAAAAAAGAGGCCATGGATTTGAAAGAGAATGGGGAGGGGTATATGGAGAGGGTTTGGAAGGAGAAAAGGGAAGAGAGAAATGTTATAACTGTATTATAATCTCATAAAGAAAGAAAGAGAAAAGAAAGAAAGAAAGAAAGAAAGAAAGAAAGAAAGAAAGAAAGAAAGGAAGAAAGAAAGAGAGAGAGAAAGAAGAAAAAATAGAGACTCATGGATTGGGCACCTACCAGCTCTTTCCAGCTGGGCTAGTGGATCTCAATTCTGGCAGCATATTATAATCACTTGAAATATTTAAAAAATCTTGAAGGACTAATTTAATTAGATTAGGGTAATGCCTGAGCACTGGTATTGTGGAAATGCCCAAGGTGATTGCGATGAGTTGAGGATCACTGAATAGAACAATAAACTTCTCTATTACACCTGAACAAAAATGAATTTCTCAAGTGCTTATATTGAAAGGCCCTTCAGATACCAAGCCTTGAGAAAAACAAGCCAAATATGGATTGGATTAGCAATGTGAAGCAGCACGTACTGAATCCTAGGGAAGGCAATTAGATGTAATGGGGATGCAGAACTGCCTGTGTAGTCCTCAGAGGATGGCAGAAGGCTAGACAGCATGACTTCCTGTTGTTCATGATTGGTTTGGTGTTTCTCAAGTAGGTCTGGCATTACCTTCCACTTACATGGAGCGGAAATGCAAGCTCGCAGCTGTCTTCCAGGGGTTTCTCACATTGTAGTTTCTAATGTGTTTGGTGCAGGGAGTTTACCTGCATATGTTTCAGTAGTCATGGAACTTAGTGTTAGATTCTAGGATGCAGATCCTCAGAGGAAAGGCAACTCTCTGGCTCCAGCTCTGTGTCACTCCAGAAAAGAGCCATGGTTGCTGTGGCAGAAAGTTTTAACTTCCCATAGGGTATACCATTAATACAACAAGCTTGGAAAGACAACAAGCTTGTAAGCCACTGGGATTTGAGCTTGAGTTCCAACTAAACAACTTGCTGGCAGTACTATAGTACCCAAGAAGTGAGTTACACTGAGAACTGACTCCCAGTTAGTCTTCAGCAAATAAAGACTACCAGGACCAAGGACAGCAAGCACACCATTTCCAGTGCATTAGTAGATCCTGATGCCTCTGGGAACTGACCTTCCAGGAAAGATTTGAAACACAGCAAATTTTTATTTGATCTTAGTCTAACAATGCTCATAATTAGAATAAGAACCTTAGGCAAGGTAGAACTCTTCATAGCCAACCTTGATGGAGCCTTATTATGTTAACAAATTAAGAAAGGTCAAGTGCTTAGAATCTAACAGGAAATTTACCCTTTTGCACTTTTAATATTTTAGACTAGGTAATTTATATTCTCAGTGCTTTTGTGTACATTTGAGATATATAGTATCATTTCTAATCTCTGCCTACTAGATGCTAAGACCGCTCCTTTCTCTCCCTGAATGACTACCAAATGTCTCTACATTCTCAGAATTTCCATCCTGGGTAACAAACGTCTGGTGATAACAGCTTCTGAATGGAAATGTGTAACACAATTACAATATTGTTCTTATTATTTTTAACTTGTGTAATTGAAATTTTTGTGTTTATTATGGATGTGTGTGTGCGTGCGCATATGTGTATTTATATATGACTGTAGGCGTGAACATTCTATGGGATTTGTATGGAAACCAGAAGACAAGCTTAGGTATGCGTTCTCACCTTCTGCCTTGTTTGAGACAAGTTTCTTTGTTGTTCATCTTTGCCTGCACCAGAAGAGATGACCATTCATTTTATGGAGTATTATAGATGCATGCTGTTGCACCATGGCTTCTGGGAATCTGAACTGAAGTTCTCATGCTAGCATGGCAAGTGCTTTACCAACTGAGCCATCTCTTTTGCTTGCCATTACTTAGGCAATGTATAAAAGTCTTTTACGAAATTAAGCTTCTACTATGTGCCACACTCCCAGCATGTGCTTTATTATTTTATATACATGGTTCCTTTTATCTTAATTTTTTTCACAAGTTATTCATTATATATGCTGATTCAAACTTCCTCCCTCAACTCCTCCCATTCTTACCCTCCTTCCTTCTCCCCCCCGCCCTTCTCCTAGTCCACCGAAAGGGGGAGTTCTTCTCCTTTGCCATATGTCCATAGCTTTTCAAGTCTCATCAGGATTGCCTGGATCCTCTTCCTCCAAGGCCTTGTAAGGCTGCATCGCCAGGGGCAAGTGATCAAATAGTAGGGAATCAGGTTCATGACTGAGGCAGCCCCTGTTCCCCTTACTCAAGAACCCACATGGAGACTGAGCTGCCAATTGGCTACATCTGAGTAGGGGGTCAATTTGCAGGCAAATGAATGGAACTAGTGAGGTAACCCAGAAACAGAAAGACAGGCATGGTATACACTCAAATTATAAGTAGATATTAGCCATATAATATAGGACAGCCATGTTAAAATCTACAGACCTAAAGAAGCTAAACACTAAGGAGGACCCTAGGGAAGATGCTTAAATCTCATTCAGAATGGCAAACAGGATAGACACCATAAGCAGTGGAAGAGAGGAAACAGGATGGGAGTCTACTATAGAGGGTCCTCTGAAAGGATTCACCCAACGGGGGATCAAAGCAGATGCTGAGACTGAGGACCAAACTTTGGTCAGAGTGCAGAGTCTTATGGAAGAAGCAGAGTGGATGATAGAAGAACGTGGAAGGGACAGAAGCTCTGCAAGGAGATTAACAAGCCAAAAAAAAAAAAAAAAAAAGAAAAAAATTTGAGCCCAGGGGTTTCTGCGGAGACTGAAGCACCAAACAAGGACCATGAATGAAGCGGACCCTATCCATGGTTCTTGTGTGTGGAATGCTGTGTGTTAGTGTTACTGTCCTCATTTCTAGCTAAAAAGCTGCTTCTGGGAGGTAAGATAACTTCTAGGCAAGACAGATGCAGTAAATAGAAGAGCTGGGACATGAGACCACAATTTTTCTCACTCCAAAGCTTTTCTCCCCATACAGTATACTGTGGGACTCTCCTCTTTGTTGTTGTTGTTTTGTTTTGTGTTTGGCATTAAGTTCAAAGACTTATCAAAATCTATGAGCTGCTAGATAGAAGTAGAGATCAGAGCCTAGAGATTAAGTGTTATGCACTCAGTCTAAAAAGGGCCTATATTTAAACTTTTACCGTTATGTATGTGAAACAAATGGAGAAACAACTTCATTATGAGAAACATATGCATTGCCTTCAGGAATGTGCCAGCTTTCCTCACAGAAAAGAATATCTGAAGATGTTCTCAGACTCATAAAATCTGAGTGACTGAGGAAATAAGACTCAACAGGCCATGCATTTTAGGATATAGAGTTGTTTAAATAAAGGGAAGCATCATTTTAAGCTTTCATATTCTTGGACAACATCATAGAGAGGTTCTGATGAGACAACAGGGAAGCACAAAATAAGAGCAAAGCTTAGGAAATGGTTTATTTACAACTGCCCACTTCTAATTTCCATGATAGCTCAAGAGGCTAGATGCATATAGACGATTAGCTTATATGTGAGCAGACAACATAGATGGAATAAAATCATGGCTTGTATTTGGCTCCTTTTCCAAGTCAGGGGCTCTGCTCACTTCTAGCTACAACCAGAGGTCAGATATTCACACAGAAATGGCATTCATTAAAGGCACAGGATCATCTCCTGGGGCATAACTTTGGTTTATAATGAGTCATAGATTCTTAAAGTCACCCAGACTTGCCATTCTGCTTTACACTTGCAGAAAATGATGGCATCTGAGAGAGACTGAACTACTGATGACCTGCAGCTGGTAAACAGCAAGGGTATATGTTCTGTGAAGTGAAAAAAATCACACTGATATTCTATACTTACTCTGTATCTAAGAGCTACAAAGTGTAACATATATATACATACATACATACATATATATATATACATATATGTATGTATGTATGTATATTTCATGTACGGGTGCCACTCACAGGGCTTCGCTTGCTCCTGAGCCCCTAAACGATATGACAGAAAGTTATGATGATTTTTTGGATCACAGTTATAAGTTGAAAGCTTATGAGGAACCCCAAAGGAAGACTCAATTCTGAGTAGTAGTCATGTTTCAGTGTCCAATGAGTTCAAATCCCACACGTCACCAACATATTTCAAAACACTAGGTGGCAGCAAATAGGTATTTAGTTGCACAGTTAGTAGATTGGCAGACTGGAAAGAAAATGAAACTCACAGTTTGGGTCTAATGCTGCCTGAATAAAGTCTCCAAGGGTATTAATCACCTGATGTTCTCTAACATGCACATCTCTTCTCATAAGCTTTCCTTACCCAAGTTGCCCCTTAGAATCCATTAGCAGTGAACAGCTACGGCTTAGAGCTGTGCCACTGCTGATTCCTAGGGAGACATGGCAATACGCTATGCATTTCAAGAATGGTTTCCCTGGCTATTAAGGGAGAGTTACAATCAGTGAGAGAGAATGGACAGACATGAAAAGACAGGTTCAAGGGAGCACATTGCATGATATGTCCCAGAATCATAGGACAGAAAAAAATGCCAGCAAAGACCAGCTGTGAATCTGACAACAGAGATATTTGAAATTAAGTAAAATTAGAGTCTACATATTTGTCTATAGGGACCCAAAAGATTATCCAGTGTCCCAAGGTGGATATATCAGGTGATCCATTAAGAGGTAGAAAAAATTTTAAATATATATTTATGTATTATTTATCTCACATCGAAAAGTAAAGAAAGATTTCTAATACTGGGATCAGATTCATGCTGAGTCTTCACCCGCATGAGGCACATCTGCAATGAGCAGAATTCCACAGAAAAAGTGGAGGGTCATGACTCAGACCCTCCACTTATCTCTTCATCACTCATCTTTTCACATGGCTGAAGTTTTTCCAGCCCTTCTTGGCTGATTTAAAGGATATACAGACTTAAGGGATATGGTGTTGCTCAACCATAATCATCTTGTAAGATGTAAGTGCTCTAAAAAGAATCATGCAAAGAAATCTCAAATTAAAGGCAAACTGATAATGCAAGTCCATTAACAGTCCTAAAACTGCTGATTGGATGCTTTTTCTCAGCCTTAGAACAAGCTCTCATGAGCGCCAGGCAAACCATATGAAACTCAACCTCCAAGTCAGAAATGACTCCAAAGACTATTTGAATAAAGACTGAAACCTATTCTTACTATGAATGAACATCTAACTTGGTATGTATCAGAACACCTTTAAAAATTTGAACACAGGGAACTGCCCAGAGACTCATACTCCAACCAAGGACTATTCATGGAGATAACCTAGAACCCCTGCACAGATGTAGCCCATGGCAGTTCAGTTTCCAAGTGGGTTACATAGTAATGGGAAGAGGGACTGCCTCTGACATAATCTGATTGGCCTGCTCGTTGATCACCTCCCCCTGAGGGGGGAGCAGCCTTACCAGGCCACAGAAGATGACAATGCAGCCACTTCTGATGAGAACTGATAGTCTAAGATCAGAAAGAAGGAGAGGAAGACCTCCCCCATCAGTGGATTTGGGGAGGGGCATGCATGCAGAAAGGGGAGGAAGGGTGGGATCGGGAGGGGAGGAGGGAGGGGCTTATGGGGGGGTACAAAATGAATAAAGTGTAATTAATAACAATAATAAATATTAAAAAAATAACACATTGATAAATGAGATATAGTCTCAGCCTTTAAATTACTGTTTTATAATAGACTAAATGAGAATTCTCCTTTCCCAAACAAGTAAACTTGTTAAAGTGCATTGGAGAAGCATTCTGCTATAATAAGTATTCAACATATTTTAGAATATTATTTGGTTCAACAATATACAAATTATATATATGCAATTATATATATATGTGTATATAGATTGCATTGATGTGGATTGAATTCTGGGCCATGCACATGCTAGGAAAGCTTTCTATTACTGAGCTAGCTATTTTCTCGTTGCATAAAATTAATTTTATGTATCTCTTATGATAAACATAATATCTAATGAATAATGTGTATGTTAAGCACTTTATAAGCATGTAAATATGTAAACGATGACTATGTGACTATGAACTAAAGTGTTTTTACTAATAAGATATACAATCCAAATTTTTGTGACTTATGACAGCATTACATATTTATACATAAATAAGTAAAATGAAAAAGAAACCTAGATACCATCAGTCTTCTGAATAGTCCAATTTCTATTACCATTACAAAATACCTGAGGCTGAGACATTTATGAAAAAAATGTTTATTTATCTTGAAAATCTGAAATTCAACATCAAGGCTTTGATTTTTGTTCAGCTTTGGTAAGGGCCTGGTGGTAGATGGCAACACAAAGTTAGGAGTGTGGGTGAAAGAGATCTCATGGTAACACAGAAAGCCAGAGAGACTGAGGAGGTAGTGCCACATTTTTTTTTAAAGAATACTTTCCTTGGATTGTGGTCTCCTAAGAACTATATTAGTCCCTTCCAAAATCAAGGATTCCAATAATCTCAGAACCTTTCACTAAATACAGCGTCTTAAAGTCCTACCACCTCATGACATTGCCATGGGGTCCAAGCTTCTGACATGAATACTTTTGGAGATGCACAATGTAGAAACAATAGCATCACTACAGAAAATAAACCGTCAATTTGTTATTTAAATATTTCTATTTTATTCCCCTCTGTTTCTACACTTTTCCCAGTGTTGCCAGGTATACACTTATGTGCACAGATCCAAGATATAGAGTTGAGATTTTTACTCCCTTGGAATGTTCCAGATGCCTTCATCCTTAAAGGACTGCTCTGTTGGCAGCAGAGTTATAGGAACAATTAAAAAGGAGGTACCTGCCCATCAGATAAAATGTAGCTATGTGGAAGGAAGGGAGCAGACAGGAGAGCAGAGCAATAAATATCTTGGTGTTAGCCAAAAACTTTTCTTACCAGATTAAGTAAAACAATTCTTGAAATTGCCTCTAGTATTTTGTGCTACATAAGGAAGGGCTTAAGCAAAAGTTCTGCATAGATATGGAGAAACCGGTTTGCTACTAGGAGCTGGACACATGGCGAATTTCCCTTCCAGATGAGGAATTTCTGTGTATAGCTCTGATGATTTCCTCACCCACTTTGGCTTTCTTTTTGTTCATTCTTTCCTCCCCCATCTCTCTCCCTCTCTTCTTTTCTTCCATTCTTTGAGGAAGGGTTTCACTATGCATCTCCAGATGTCCTATAACTCACCATATCCTACAACTCACCATGTTGACCAGGCTGGCCTCAAACGCTCAAAAGTCTATGTGCCTCTGTGTTCTGACGGCTGGGACTAAAGATGTGTGCACACACCTGTCATCTTTCTTTTCTTTGTAAAGCTTTGTTGTTGGTGGTGAGTTTATATAAAACTCTCCTAGAGAAAACATATGCCCTTCTTGTGAGTCAGTGCTTGACATACAGACCCAGGAGTTCTAAGCCAGATCTAGTAGAGGGGTTTTCCTGACCACTACTGGGCATGTGAGCTCCACCCTAGACCTACTGAGTTTCTCTAGCTGGTAGGCAGCATGGGTTTCAGTCTTTGTTTTCAGTCCCTCTTCTTGATATGTATGGTTTTATGTCTCTACTCTCCAGTAGAATGTGCAGTCTAGTAGTTGGAAAAGGAGAAGAGGCAGTCAGCAGACACACTTGAATGGCAGGAAGTTAAGCTCATGTTATGATATGAGAGGTAAGATATAAAGATATCAGGTGTAAGTAAGATGTAAAGCAACTAATGACTTATAAAGGTAATAAACAGTGGATTTGGTTGCAGTAAAGGGAAGACTTTGAATCATCTTTTAGAAAAGGACATGTGTAGGGCTTTGAGATATGTCTGTCTACACAGGGGCCAGGCATTTCCTACATGCAGTTGAGTGTCGGAAGCAGAGACATGAAAGACGACTCAGGACAAGTGAGCTCAAGACAACTTCAGGAGGAGTCAGCATTATTCCCATTTACAGATGTGGAATTAAGTATTTGAGAGGTTGAATGTCTTACTTATTTTCATTGAACTAGTAAGAAGACACGGATTCAAACCAGATCTCCAGAATGCACTTGTAAGTTTTCATCTACTTCATCTATCACCTGTATGGTTCTAAATTCTGGGTACTACCAGTAAATGGATGAGGAAAAAAGTAAAAAATATAGAGAAGACAGGGAAAGAGAGGCAATGGCTAATGTATCTGACATAAAGGGAATATAAGCTATTTACTTGGACTATTAGTAGAACCCAATGTTTTGTTAGAGGGGAATAATGAACCTTTCGAAGCTGATGACTTAGTAACCTTGAAGCTGTAGGTCAACAAACAGGAAACAGTCACTTAGTTTGGACTAGAACACAGAGTTCCTGTCTCAGGCGAAATTTTATAGAATGTCAACAGCAGCAAATGTTCAGATCAGCTGTTAGATTTCACATTTCCACTGACATAGACAAGGCTTAATACCCCCAACCGAGCATCAAGGCTAAGTGCAGTTGTTACTCCCTGTGCGGATGCAGCTGAATTACATTAGCCAGCATGTCCATGAGGACATTTCACAAGGTCAGTGGTACTTTTTCCCTTTATTCATGCTTCTTCACTCCTGAATGGGGACTGCATGAATAAACCTGGGGTTTAGGAAAACACGGAAGAAACTGAGGCTCTGGGCAAGTATACCCTAATGTGAAGCCTTCTTTATTTGATTCTAGAAAGCCAGTCTTCTCTCCCATAGCATGCGTTTCCTCGAAGTCAATGAAATGGGTATGGCAAGAGGAACCTTAGAGAATTATTATGAGGGAAGCTCCAAACAGTGCTGGTTTAAGAAGTGTTTATTGCCCCTCGCCTCAGAAATTTGGCTACCACAATCCACACCCTAAGTTAATTCTAACATTTTTCCCAGATAACAGATAACAGTGGTGATCTTTTTGGTGTATTATCTTGGTCAGTCTTCTTATCAAGAGTATTAGAGGGAATTTTGTTTGAAGACCATGGTAAAGGTACAAAATCTTGGACCCAAAGATGCATAGGAAGTTCTACCTCAAAGTACATATTCTCACCTTCTTCCTAACTCGTTGTAAGTCTGGAAGACAATTTCTACAGCAAAAGCAGGTAAAGAGGCTGTGGAGCATAGTGGTGAGTGGAGACCCTTGAGTTAGGATGCCTGGAATTTAATCACAGATCAGCATCTCTTTGCTGTGTGTGCTTTGGACAAGTCACTTCTCTTCCCTGCCCTAGTCTAGACTTCTGTTAGATATGGAAAATAGCATCTCGCTATGGGGACTCCTAGCTGTTTAAAACATTTGAAGTATTCAAACAGACCATGGTAGAATACATTTTCAAATGATGAGTCTGGGGGAGAATCTGTTTCTCCTTCCTTTCAAGACTTACATAACTTCTTACAAGTGTGCATCAGATAACAGCTCTGCTGTTCTTCTGTCTAATAGAACTACTGCAGTGTTTTCTTGATGTAACAACTTATTTTAGACTCTTTGTGATATGTATGATACTAAGACATATGTTAGATTCTTGAAATCACAGGGCAAGAAAAAAAGAAAGAATAAAAGCATGGTCTTTACAATCAAACCAGAGACTTCATCTGATTTTCAGCTGTACCACAACAGAGTGTCAACCCTATGATACATAGTCTGTAATTTTGAAATTCATACTATAGTTGCTATGTCAAATTTATTTTTAAAGGCCCCAAACCTCAAGTTCAAGACATAAACATTTGAAAGGTCGTAATTTAATATATTTGTCATAAATAATGTGATGTAAATCCTAGTACTTTTATTTAATTCTAGAAGGAGTGGAAGAGAGGCAATATTTCAGTTAATTTTTATAGTGAGCAACCCATCAAGTTGAAATTTAAAAATTTCTTCTAGCATCTGACATCTTGTAGTTTATCAAGTAGAAAAAAAGCAGCATCTTTGTGTCCCTCAATATAAACTACAGTGAGCCATGCCAAAAATATTTTGTAAAATTTAAAATAGTGCATTTATAGTTTGTGTTTTTTTGGATAGCTTTTGAACCAGAAAACCAGAAATCCAATGAAAGAATGAGCAAATATGCTACAGCCTTAGCACAGGGATATTCCATGGAAGTAAGACTATAGCAAAGTTTACCAGCTTGGTCAAAAATACCATCCACGTTTTTTTATAGTAATCCCCGCTCCAAGTTGTTGACAGATGAATGAGGGGATGAGGTAGAGCTGGAAGAGCAGAGTGGAGACAGCAAGAGCAGACCCGTATGTTCCAGCGTGCCCTGTGGTCCATCTAGGAGAGAAACCTATCTTTAGCCCCCTGAGTATCTTCTAACTTGGGGCTCCTGGATGATGCTCATTTCAACTTCCTCTCTCCACAGCAGGCCAGCACACAGTGAAATCTCTTTCACTTTCACACCTTACTGGATATCCACTTACAATTAGGCCCAGCCTTGACAACATGGAGGCGCTCTGGCATTCTTGATACTTGCAGGATGGTAAGGATGCGATGCAAGGATTAGAAATGGTGTTGTATGGAATCTGAATGCAATTTAGAGCCTCTGATTCAGATGGGACACCTTAGGAGAACAAGTACTGTGGTCTCTTTATCTAACCACAGAGGCTCAAACCTTGTCAACATCTGTAAAATCCTCCCAGGATTACTCTCCAGGTCCTTCATACTCAGGAGAAGATAATCAGATGAAACTCATTATTGCTATCTTCCCCCTTGTTCGACAGCTTCATTTTCTTCTCAGCAAAGTCCCAAAGGCACAGATTTAGATGGTTCAGTTCATTTTTATCCCAATTAAAACCGATAATCCTTCAGATTTTAAGCTCACCTTGGAGTTTGTGAGTGTAGTACACACCTGTCTCCCGCTCACACCCCTTCTACTTTATTATCATATGTACATCTATATATCTCTATTACACACCTGCCCCCCCTCACACCCTTTCTACTTTGTTATCATGTGTACATCTATATATCTTATATACATATACTTTTTTGATTTTGCTTGTTAGAGAAAATGTAATGTTGTCTTTATGAGCTTGGATTATTTTGTTTAACATTATAATTTCCAAATTATCTATTTATTGTAAATGATATAAATTTGTTATTCTTCTTTTTGGCTAGACAGAATAATGAACTTATTCTTCTGTGATAGGCATTGAGGCTGGTTGTATTTTGGCTATTGTGGGCAATGCCGTGATAGATTTGAATGTGAAGGAGCCTCTGTAGTATGCTGGTTTAGATTCACTCATGTGTACATGCTGGAGTGGTATAGCAGGATCATACAGTAGTTCAGTTTTTCATAAATTTTATACAATTTCAAAACTGATGGCAAAAACTCAGATTCCCCAACAAAGAGGGGTAATAAGAGAAGGTAAAGTAAGGGGGAGCTAGGTTTAAATCTCACACACACACACACACACACACACACACACACACACACACACACAGAGACAGAGAGAAAGAGAAAGAGAGAGAGAAAAAGAGTCATGAAAGCAGTAGGGGTATGGTTGTGGGGGAAGAATGTTATCAGTGGAGGGGAGATGGGGGAAGGAGGAAGAAAGGTGATGATAGAGTGAGCATGAGAAATCTACAGTCATTTGTGTATGGGACAAACACAGAAATAAAAAAGAGCTATAACCCATGCTTGTTTGGAGAACACACTTTGGGCAATCAGTGTTTCAGAGGAAGCCCTCCTCATGCTATACGTTATCATCACAGTCACTGAAGCCACAGATTTCATTTCAATGCTAGTACTGTCTGATTTGATTGTGAAGTGATACAAATTATAATTTTAATCATTATTCCAATACTCACATACTTAAATAATGTAATCTTTAAAAGGAAACACCTTGGGAAAATTTAAATACATCCCAGCAGTATCATAATGGCTCAAATGATTTTTTAAAGTTTTTCTTTGGGAATTCTCTTTAACTTCATTAATGATGCATTAAAGAAAACAAGTCTTACTACTTTTTAGTTCCAACCCAGTATCATTTAACAATGCAAAAACAGTCTTCGAGTAAATGTGTTCATTATCTGGGACTGTTTGGTACTGACTATTTTCTTGTCCTTGCTTGCAAATTCCCAAGGCAACTGCAGATAACTAGCACAATGGACAAAATACAAGCACTTCATTGTTACTGTTGCTTTCTGTAACACAGCTCAATAAATTAATATGCCTTTTTGCATGACTTTTAATAATACCATAGTTGGCTAAAATAGGGACAATGATTTCTGGCATATAACTGCAACCACTTTCGATCTGAGAGCTATATCTTCATCCTTTAAACTCCTCTACCATACCCTGGCCACTCCCTGAAACTTAAAAAAAAAAAACTCCTTTATTTTTAACTATGCATATGCTATGTCTGCGTGTGTGGGTTGTGAAATTCGAGTGCTGCTGAGAGTGTATACTAGAAAAGGATGTTAGATGGCCTGGAACTGGAGTCATAGACAGTTGTGAGACCCAAACTCAGATCTTCTGAAAGAGTAGTTTGAACTCTTAACTGTTGAACCATCTCTCCAGCTCAAGTGTCTCCTGTTCTTCTTCTTTTTCTTCTTCTTTTTTTTAAATTTTTTATTAATTACACTTTATTCATTTTGTATCCTCCTATAAGCCCCTCCCTCCTCCCCTCCCGATCCCACCCTCCCTCCCCTTTCTGCATGCATGTCACTCCCCAAGTCCACTGATAGGGGAGGTTCTCCTCTCCTTTCTGATCTTAGTCTATCAGTTCTCATCAAAATTGGTTGCATTGTCCTCTACCGTGGCCTGGTAAGGCTATTGAGACATGCTTTCATGATGATATAGGTCTGCTTGACCTAGAACCCATTTTTCTAAAACTCACAAAGATCTCTTTATTTCTTTCTTTCCAATGCTGGACTTAATGGTGTGCACCATCACACCTGGCTTTCCTGCAACTCTGAATATGGTGCTGTCATCAATAGCTGCTCAATAAATACCCCCAATTCACTTGCAGGTAGAGAGCTGAAACACTTGCTGGGGTCTCTTAACTAGGATGGAGACACCAGACAAATACTATTATCCTTCTCTATTATACAACTTCATTTTCTTTCCAGCCTAGTCTCCACAAAGTGAACTTAGGAGAGTAAGCCCCTTTAACCTGCAGCCATTTAACACTTTAAGATCACATACTTCTAATTATTGTTCCAACTGAAATCTATATTTCTTGTAGATTTGGCTGTTTAACAAACTAAATGAGATTTCTAAGATTTTCATTTTTGCTCCCCTAACCCAGGTTTCTCAACCTGTCACATTCATTGGTAGCAGATTATTGAGTTGACTATTATTTTGTTTTCAGAACGTTGCAGAAACTGACCTGCTCTATGCCAAAGAACATTTCATATTTAATTAATCTAGCCAGTTCTGATAAATCTTTTCATCTCCTGTGCCGTTATCCTCACTATTCTTTCGTGTATGAGAAAGAGGATTGCCATTGAACCAGAGTAGGAAATAAAGCTCATGGAACAAGTGACCAATTTCCAAATATTTGTGGCTTACTGTCCTACCCAGGGAATTGTCCTTTTCAGAATGCTTTGCCTCTTCTTCAGTGGGCCTTCAAGGCTTTGCAAGCATTAAGGACAGTGATATTCAGTCTGTGACATTTCAGCCAATGATGAATTGTCTTGATATGGTGGTGTCTGGTCACGTCTCTGCTCATCCACTTTCTTAGGTTCTCACCATTCCCAAAGTGCTGAAGAACGTATTTCTCAGGATGTGTCCACTATTGTTAAGCAATGCAATACTACATTTTGTTACTTTCAAAATCTCTTTTGTTAAATATTTTCTTTGACTATTAGTTTCACCCCAGATTTCTTCCCTTAGGTTCACTAATTAAGTCATTTTAAAAATTAATTTAAAATTATTGTTATTATTTTAAAAATACTTATATTCTGTTTATAAAATTTAAATTGCTCTATCATTTTTTGAGCATGTCTCCTACCAAAAGCTCTACATCTCTCTGCATCCTCCTCTTCCTTTTCCTGTTTGTTCCTTTTTACCCAAAACAGTTTAACTTATACTCTCATGTTTCCCATACACATGTAATTTTAAGTATCTACATAAGTTCTATGAGTCACAAATGAGAAAAGAATGCAATATTTACTTTCTGGAATGAACTGAACTTGCTTATATATATGGTAATTTCCAGTTGCTTGCATTTTCATGAAAAAAAATGACATAATTTTGTGTTTTTTTTTGTGGCTGAATTAAATTCCATTGTGTATATGCATATACCACATTTTCTTTATCCATTTCTTTGTTGATAAGCCATGAGGCTGATTGACAAATGTAGCTATAAAATTAATACTTCCTTATAAAAATATCACGAAGGCCCTTAGATGTTGGATTGTGTGTATGTATGTACTCTTCTCTGTGTTAGTGATATGCTGATAAAGCTCTATACCACGTTTTTTTCAGAGCTGGACAGTAAACAGAAGGAAGTGAACCTCATGCTCAGTGGAAATTTTTATGCAAGCTTTAAAGCAGGTGGTATGTTTTCTCATTGATAGATGAGCAGCTGTAACCTCAGGGGTTAAATGACTTGTCTGGAGTCCCAGGTTTGTGTGGAGCTGTTTAGAGCTGAGGCCCAGTTTCTCTGATGTAGTCTGGATGTTTAGGCGGGTTTACAAGATGGCTTCTCTTTGAACTTCATCTTTCAAATACTACATTGTGCTTTAGGAAAACTTCAGATATGGGAGGCTGTCATCACTGTTTAAGAAACAATTCATGTTGGGTAATTTGAGAGATAAGAACCTAGGGACTGATGACATTGCAGATTGTTGGCTTGTTGAGGATGTCACAAAATAAACAGAGTGAGAAACCACCGAACTTCAGGCAGTTGTCATGTAAGTTGCAGGTTAGGTACAAGAAATATTTCTATTTTTGTATTTCTGGTTTCCTCCTCCTCCTCCCTTTCCTCTTTCTCTTCCTTAAACATTTAGAGCAGAATATTAGAGTAGAATAAGAACATGAAATCTCATATTTCTGTATTAACAGGGGAGGATAAGCAATCTGTTTTGAGGCTTAATGTGAGGAGATGAACAGGGCCTAATAAAATCTAAGAATAAAGAGAAAACCAAGGAAACAAATTATTTCCACCTTTATACTCCAAAACATATATTAACGCACACTCCCATAAATGTATACCCTTAGAATGGCTGTGTCCACCTTTACTTTAGAAAATAAACTCAATACCTGATTATATGCCAGAAATTCCCTTCCAATCTGATGCACCACTTGGGGGCAATTTCCTCTGCTGTGGGAACTAACTCCAGACTGCTGCATTTTACAGATTTCTCCAACACTAGTAAGGAACTCATATGTCTTTGCTACACCTGATGCACAAGAAAGTGAAACGAAAACACAAATATTCCCCTGTTGACAATAAACACTATTCAATAGTATATGCCTTTGAAGTGTGGGTCAGGTTCCCCAGGCCAGGATCTCTGACTACACTCTTTTTACTTTAAAACATTTTTTTTTGTTATTGTTGTTGGAAATCTCCAGGCTTTAACTTAAAAAAAAAAAGAGAGAGAGATAAGTCATTTAAAGTTCAAATTTAGCTTATGTTTCAATGACCTGAAGAAGACATTTGGTATTAGAAACATCATTCCTATCCAGAAAGACAAAGAGGATGGACATCAGAAGAAGGAGAAAAGAGGGAACAAGTCAGGAGCCTGACACAGAGGATCTCTGAAAAGCTTTGCCCTGCAGACTATCAATGCAGATGCTGAGACTTATGGGCAACCTTTGGGCAGAGTGCAGGGAATCTTAGGAAAGAAGTGGGAAATAGTAAGATCAGGGGAGGACAGGAACTCCATAAGGAGAGCAACAAAACCAAAAAATCTGAGCACAGGGGTCTTTCCTGAGACTGATACTCCAACCAAGGACTATGCATGGAGATAACCTAAAGACCCCTGCACAGATGCAGCCCATGGCAGTTCAGTATCCAAGTGGGTTCCATTGTAATAGGAACAGGGACTGTCTCTGACATGAACTGATTGGCCTGCTCTTTAATTACCTCCCCCTGAGGGGGAAGCAGCACTACCAGGCCACAGAAGAAGACAATGCAGCTACTCCTGATGAGACCTAATTGACTAGGATCAGAAGGAAGGAAAATAAGTCCTCCCCTATCAGTGGACTTGGGGAGGGGCATGCATGCAGAGGGTGGAGGAAGGCAGGGATTGGGATGGGAGGAGGGAGGGAAACACAGGGGGGATACAAAGTGAATAAAATGTAATTAATAAAGAATTTTAAAAAAAAATCCCAGACAAGAGCCATTGCTATGGTAGATACCATAATATCCAGAGCCCCTGAATCTCTCTGATGAGGAGGAAAGAAAACTGTATTCAAGGAAACCAACTTTAAAACAGAATCCCATCAACTTATGCAAAGTTCTTTTGCCAGTAGACAGAGGCAAAGCAAGCTAGGGAGCTGGTCTTTCAAGCTTGTTTCTCTCTGTGGTTACATTTAAGTCGGCAAGCTCCCCTGCCTCTACACTAGACCTTTATATAAGGAAGCATGGGGAAGTTAAATAAAGGCAACAAATTCCCTGTTATTTTACTCTCGCCCTTGATCTTATATTATTAGTATACTGCAATGCTTTCATTGTGATGGGTTAATCAGTCCTGTTAGTATTGAAGAGGGCCATGATGGCATCTTAAGCTGTGCACAATGAAGCTCAGTGTTTTCTATTCAGATGATTCCCAACCATAATGTTATAATTACAGCATTTTCTTTTCGGCAGCATCGCCCACCACACTATAATTACAGTTAAAGCTAAGGCTATGTTTACAGTGTGCTAAAAGGGGTGGTATTGTTTCATTTTAAGTGATCCATTCACCTCCCCTGCTGGTAACTGAAATACATAGTAATGAAAGAGCCATGGTACTAATACAGTTTTCCAAGCAACAGTTTCAGATACCAAGAAGCTAAAAGTGAAAACAAAACCCTAACACCCCTAAATCTCAAATGAGAATCTACCAAATGGTTGACAATCTGATGGTGCAAAGACTCCGGAGTTGAAAGTCTGGGGATGGGCAAGATTGTGTAGGCTAGCCTGCTGGTAGAGACTGTGGCTCTCAGGGCTCCCTCACTTGATCTGCCCTGTTGTACAGGCTCTGGCTGAGCTCCTCTGTCAGTTTGTAGAGTTTCCCTGGTAGTAATGTTCTCTCCTAGGAGGTGAGCATACAGGATCACTGCTCACCCAATTACAGTGAATGTTTGTCCTTCAGACCCACTCATTCCTGTAAGATATTTTATTTGTACCCTCGTATGAGTCAGACATCCTTCAAAATTCTAAGTGAACAGTAAGAATAAAATAGTCATTTCTGCTCTCAAGGAACCTGATTCTAATGTGCATTAGACTCATCTTTTGCTTATCAAACTGGGTGGATATAAAAAGCAAACTTTGTGTTTGGTGATGAGGGAAGTAAACTCATCTATGTTGTCTTGAACACCAAAACTTCACTCAGTCAGCTTTAGAATGAAACTTATCATTTCCCGTTCCTATTTTTTTCTTTTTTTAAATTAATTTTTCATACAATATATTTTGAAAATATTCTTTTCCCTCCCACAACTCCTTCCAACCTCCCTAATCACCCTATCTTTTTTTTTTTTTCCATACATGTAAATACTCAATTTGGAGCATTTTCATTCTATGTTATCTTCTCTCATCCCCCTTTCTCTCCCATTGAAACCCCCCTTCCTAACAAGCATCTTCTTACTTTGATGACATTTAAAATTTTTTATCCACTGAGTTTAATTAGGCTTGCTTGCATGAATATGAGTGGGGATTGTTTATTAAAGAATGGGAAACTTATTGTTTGTTACACCGCTGAAGAAAAGGACACATCTGTTCAACCGTCATTAGCAGACCATAGTCTCTCAGTGAAGGGCAGATGCTTTGTCTCTCAAAGGCTCTGAGAAAAGAGCTTCGGACTGAGGTTATCCAGTTAGGGATGTGCTTGCCATTTTGAAAACAGAAAAAGGTTATTAAAATGGCAGAGCATTTAGCTGTGCATACAAGCTTCATCTCTTTTATTCCGAGCAGCAATTTCTAAGAGAGAAGGGGAAACGAGGTCAATATTTTCCTAGGTGCCAAGTGCTATGATAATAATTTTACAAAACTGTCTAAAAGCAGCTTTGTGGCGACATGGCAGCAAGTCAGCCAGGATGCTTCTCTGTGCCTCCTCTCAGACTGTGGTCAGTCTTTCTCATCAGCTACTGGAGAGCCCCTGGGCCTCCCTTTTTGGTGCTCTCTGCTTTTCCACCTGTAAATGGATAAACTCTCACCCAGACTGACATTGTGGTGAGGCAGAAAACTGGGACTTCTTAGGCCACCAAACCTTGTAATTCTTTCTGGATGTAAACAGCAACTGAAAGAATTCGTAACACTGAAGTTCTTTTTTTTTTTTATGTTTTTTCCCCCCTCACAATTGTCTGAGAGTCTGTGAGACTCATTTTCTCAGGTGTTACTCGAGTGTGAAAGATACTATACTAGAGGCAGGGACTATTTTAATAACCCTGGTAATGACAGAGAAAGCTAAGTAGTGGGTGAAGGGAAAGGCAGGGTACAGTGTTTTCCATAGCCAGGCAACTTTAACCTTGAGACCTCTGGTTCAATGTAAAAGGGGCAGAACTTCAGAAGGTTATTTCAAGTCACAGGAAGGAAAACTTTTGCTACAGGAGGGATGACATTGGGGTTTCTCTGTCCCTCTGAGGACGTGTTGGGGGTATGCCTGGCACAGCTTCATGGTGGCAGGTATACAAAGCAATATGTGCTAACAACACAGCACAGACAGCCTCTATCCAATATTTGATTGCACAGTAATTAAAATTTGGGTTTGAAGTATATTTTTACTTAGGAACACTATGAAGGAAAAGAAAAGAAAAGAAAAGAAAAAAGAAAAGAAAAGAAAAGAAAAGAAAAGCCATAGGCAATTTTTCAATAACACTTGAAAACTCTAGTGAGCCTACCAAAAACAAAGCCATGAACGACACTTCAGAATACATCAAGGACTCATGAACAGCCCCTGAAAACATATCTATTGTAATAATGCAATGTTTCAGCTTTATAATACTTCATAATTCATGTTTTCCTAAAGAGAAGTTTCTTTTTTTCCTTTTATGGAAAACTAGATTTTTTTTCTCATATGATATACTCTGATTATAGTTTCCCCTCCCCTCTATTCTTCCCAGTTGCTCCCAACGTCCTTACGAGAAAGCCTGTTATCTTTTACTATGGATCATGAATTCAATGGCAGCAGTCAATTTATAGCCCATGGCAGCTCAGTATCCAAGTGGTTACCCTAGTAAGGGGAACAGGGACTATTTCTGACATGAACTCAATGGTGGGCTCTTTTACCTCCCCACCTCCCAAGGGAGGAGCAGCCCTGCTAGGCCACAGAGGAGGACTTTGCAGCCAGTCCTGAAGATACCTGCTAAAACAGGGTCAGATGAAAGGAGAGGAGGTCCTCCCCTATCAGTGGACTTGGAAAGGGGCAGGGAGGAGATAAGGGAGGGAGGGTGGGATTGGGAGGGAATGAGGGTGCGGGATACAGATGGGATACAAAGTTAATAAAATGTAACTAATAATAAAAATAAATAAATAAATGAAAAAAAAAGATGTAGAGTTGTGCAATGTCAAACTATAGCTGTCTGTTGTTCCTGGCTTTTCATGCGTTAAGTATTTGACATAATAATGGCATGTCTCAGATGGTCAGTTGCAAATAATTGCCTCTGGTATCTATCACCAAGTATTCAAATCTGTTCAGCTTCCATTTGATGGAGTGTTTTTAATAGCAACAAATGTACAAGTTCATACTGATTTCCAGACACTTAATTCTTACTTTATAATGTAGTTTATTTCAGAAGAGTTGACCATTAAATAGACCAATAAAGTGAATGTTGTATTCTCATTAATGTTTTACCAAATTGAAGATAATTTTTACACAAAACTAAGAGATGGCCACCAGCTTAAAACGGATGATTAATCTAATAAAATAGCATATCCAAGAAGAATCATTTATATATTCAGAATATTAATTGGTATGGTTTCCTAAGGGGTCAGGTAGGACAGATTTTAGGCTTGTAGCCCTATGCTCTGTATTTTAACTACCCCGAAGTAGCCATAGACAAGCTGAAACAAATGGAGATGGCTGCATTTCAACAAAACTTATTTATAGAATATGCATCTGGTCTGAGGGTTAGTTCACAACCTATGTTTTAAATAAACATTGACCTAAGGAAAAATAAGACTTGAAGTAGGTTATTTTGTAACACATGCTGTGAATTGTAGGTAAATACATTCTTTATAAATTTGATATTTTCATTATTGTTGTTAATCACTGCACATGACATTGGACTTCATATTGGCAATTTCTTTCAAGAACAACACATACTTTTACTGTATTAATATCTCCCCTTTATGGTCATGTACTTTTTACTAAAAATCTTAAAAAAATTTTAAATTATTCTGGGGAATCAAATATCCACACAAAAAAGAAAAATATAGGCTCCCAACTCAAGTCATGTGTGCAATAATCTCCAGTCAAGATGGATCAAGTGCACACACATAAAAGATCAAATTTTAAGCTGTTATTAAGAAACATTGCAGTAAATCTTTATAGTCTTGTGATTAACCTATATATCATATATTGTAGATCATGACAAAATATATATTCAAGAAGCCATACATTTTAACAGCTTTAAAAAAGTTATATAGCCTCATTACTACAAGTTCTCTGTTCGAGTGTTTTGGCTAAAGTGCATATTGCCGGATCTTGCATGCTAGCCATTAGGTACTCAATTACTCGAAAACTAATGTTGGTATTTAAGCCTCAACTCTTTATTAAACCCATGCATCTAAAAAATATGCAGCATATATTATTCTTTCCCAGAAAACACTGAGATTAACTTGTATTAAATACATTATATACGCATGGAAGATTACATAGTTTTTCTTCAAGGCATAACCTATATATAACCTAAAAAAAAAAAAAAAAAAAACTCCAAAACCAACCAAACAACAATGACAACAAAACCAAAACCCTATTTATCATACACAGGAGCTATGTGGTCCAAGGGCCTTTCTGGAATGACAGATGTAGATGTTCTCTCCTGGCAAGACAGTTCTCATCTACTGTATAGGATCTAGGGCTCTCTGGTCATCAAAGAACAGGGTTTGAAACAGTGGAACTAATGAATCAACAAGTGAGTAGGCTACAGGCAATACTGAAAGGTCTTAACTGTAGGCTGCTTAACTTTCCATAGTCACTAAAGAGTGCTTGCTATCTACTGGGACCCCCTAGGGCAAGAGAATATTTACTTAGGATGTTATTCTTGAACATGTATGCTATTCTTTGGCAGAAAGACCTTGCTAGGATTCCATGTATAGAGTACATGCAGGCACACTGTAATTTCTAGGGAAGTGCTTAAACATACTTCTAAAAAAATTGTAATCACTTTCTAACCATTTGGTTTTTTTACCCTTACCGTCACCCCAAGGAAACAGATGAGCACACTACATATGTATAACCAAAGGGACCTCCATTTTAGAAGTTTCACTAACAATGGCTGAAGCATGTGCAGAGAAGTGGAATAGGTTTCTTGCAAGTAAGCGGTTAAAAGTAAGTGGTTAAATATAGATTTACACTTATGGCTCGGAACACTGTTAGGAACATTTAAAAAATATTACGACTGTATATTTATTTTAGAATGAGCCCTTATTTTCCATCCATGCTAACATATATGTCATGATGACTGAAGTCTTTATCTGGGTACTTGAGGTTGGAAAAGAGTCACTGATAAGGGAATATTAGCGTGGCTGTTCAAAGAATTATCTTTTTTTTTTTTTTCTTCCTAGGGCAGGGTCTCACATAGCTCAGGCTTACACTGACCTTATTATATAATTGAGGCTGGTCTTGAACTACTGACCATTATGCTGCCACTTCCCAATTACAGGCAAACCTCACTAAATTAGGTTCTACTGTTTGTTTTGCTCAACTAAGAACAGCTAACAGCACTGCAATTCCAGTATCTTCTTTACTCTCTATTGCTGTGCTAAGAGTGCCAAGGAAGGCATCTTTCTCTGTACTTCCATTTTACTTTTATAAAGTGCATATTTCTACCTCCTGCCTGCCTGTTGTTTCTGAAAAGCAAGGAAGAGGGGTAGAGAGCGGCACTGTACTGCCTGGCATCGTCTGGAGATGAGGGTTGCATGTGAGTCAGGAAGAGTTTACCACTCATTTGGCTTCTAGGGAGAGCCAACATAAACACTGTTTCCTTAAAAACAATCACCAGAATCTGTGTTTACTTACTGAATTGCGAACTGAATCCTTTATAAACAAGTGTACTGTCAAGAATTCAAAGTCCGCTGCTACGTCTGAACCCAATGACTGCTGCTCTCCAAGGCATGCCCAGAGCTCAAGTCCTTTGTAACACAGGAATGCTGTGTTCTGTCTAATTCACACTGGGCAGAGCTGGAGTTCTTTATACCTCTTTAGCTGTACCATCAGGCAACCAGTGTTTTAATTTTTTGAAAATACATGTTTCCCTCACATAACATATCCTGATTAATTTCCTCTCCATCTACTTCTTCCATTTCCTTTCCATTCCCATCCAGATCCATCCATTAGAAAACATGCAGGCTTCTAAGGGATAATAATAAAATAAAGCAAAATAAAATATATGATATACAAAAAACAACACATTGGAAAAACACAATACATAATACAAAACAAACAAACAAGAAAAAGAGCCCAGAAAAAGGCACAAGAAACAGAGATGTAGAGAAAGATTCATTCACACACTCGGGAATACCATAAAAATGCTAAACTGGGAGCCATAATATATACACAAAAGGCCCACAGGATAAAAATAGAAAATAGAAATAATTAAAAAGATACAATTTTAAAAATATGTCCTGACAGGACATTATCAGACAAAAAAAAAATCAAAGATGCCTTTGAGTTTGTTTTCTGTAGCTGTACTGCTGGGCATGTGCCCGTTTCCTCAATGAGACACCCTTGCAGGAAACTAAACTTCTTTTGCAAGTAAGGCACCTAGTTCTCAATGTTGAAATTATTTAGTTAGAAAAGAATGCTTCAGGTTGACAGGGTGGTTCAGCTTCTGTTGAAGCACTGATGGGCTGTGCAAGGAGTAGGGCTTCCTTACCCTTGGCAGCGGAAGTGCTGTCAGGGTACAAAGAAATCATTTCCATAGAGATTTTCTACACTATATGCCAACACTATGACTCTAACTCTGCGTCTGGATGTTAAAGCTCAGCTAAAGGCTTTTAGGAGAGATCCTAAGTATGTTCCGCAATGGATGAGAGAAATGTCTACCTTTCTCTATGTTAATTCCTTCCTTTTTATGAATGATCAATGAAGGACTCAAAGGAAAATGAAGTAGTGAGAGGATTTAAGTGTTGGGGGAGCTCTTCCCTGCATTTCGGGAAACACAAAACTTGGCTAGTCATTAAAAACTCAGAATGTCCTCGGCACTTACCAAGAACTATGAGATACAAGGATTTATAAGATACAGTCCTAAATCTTAAACACTGTATAGTTTAGTAGGGGACAGAAAATGCACAAAAGTTTGCATGAGGCTGAACCAATGATGATTTTATGACATATAATAGAGTTGAGTAGAGGTAGCTGCACACTATTCAGCCTAATATATGTTGGACTAAAATGAGAGCCACAAGAGTGTGCAATACATACCATGTAAATTTAGAATGGGGCTAAGTTTGTCTGCTTAAATATAATCTTTGTAAGAACTTTATGAAGTAGCTATTGTTAACACCTCTAGAGGAATTTCTGTTAAGTGGACATGGAATCAAACTGCAGCATAAATACTTGTCTTTATATTTATAGATTACTGCAGCTCTCAAGCCTTTTTGGATAATCTCCTTTCTTCACAATAGATGGCAATTAATACAGAGCTCCACCACTAACCAACTCACAGAGAATAAAAGACTCTCAAGTGCTCAGCTTTAAATGAGACATCTATATCACATCCCTACCTCCCAAGAATCAAAGACCACGGCAGAAAAGGGGCTGGAAAGATTGTCAGAGCCTGAGGGAGTGGATGATAGCCGGGAACAGTTTTTATTGGATAGACATGCCATGGGTGTTGTATACGAGAAATCATAGCATTTGTGGCTGCATGCACAAGACCTAGACAAGATCAGGGCAGACACAATGCCAGCATGGGTTGGGGAGGGACTCAGGAAGTCCTGCCCTATCGGAGGAGCATCTGGCAACTGATCCTGCTGCTAAAGGGAGAGTTAGTTTTCTTTGGATGCCTCCCTGATAGACTGCCCACGGTCCAGTGGCTGAACTACAGCCATGCATAAACTGGCAGTAGTAAGAGGATTCAGGGAGTTTAAGAGAGAATATATGAAGGGGCCGGAAAAGACTGGTGGTTGGGAAAGTACAAGACAAGTTAGAGGGGTGGAAGTAGAGAATGGATTAGATTAAACACATTATATTCATGTACAAAATTCTCACACAATACATTAAAAATAAAATGTCATTATAATGCATATAAAGAGGTACGAGGCATAAGGAAGTAATGAATAGACATTGTCATGTAAGATGTAAGCCATAGAGCAGGGCCGTAAAGTCATGCTGTCTGCCTCAGGGAGTGAATTCTTTTCCCCCTTCTTTTTACAATTTATTCATTTTGTATCCTGGTTGTATCCCCCTCCCTCGTCTCCTCCAAGTTTCACCCTCCCTCCTTCTTTCTCCCTTATCCCTCTTCCCTAATCCACTGATAGGGGAAGTCCTTCTCCCCTACTGTCTGATCCTATCCTATCAGCTCTCATCAGGACTGCCTGAATCCTCTTCCTCTGTGGCCTGGCAAGGCTGCATTGCCATGGAGAAGTGATCAAAGAACAGGTAACCAAGTTCATGACAGAGGCAGCCTTCCAGCCCCCCTTCCCCTTACTCTGGGCCCCACATGGAGACTGTAAACCACTGCATTATGCAATTTCTCTTTGAGAAAGAGTCATTGAGATTCCAACATAAAGCACATATCTTCTTGGGAAGATCATAAAAAGTTTTTTTTATACAGTAATATTTAAAAACATGCCTAAAAACAAAGAAATTCCATGATGGACTGTTTCATATGAGGAAGAGATGAATTCTGTAAAGGTGATTTAGCAATGAAAAGAGGCTGAAGTGGTTCATTGTGATCCTTTTTGTGTGGGTATATTAATGTGTCTCTAGAGAAGACTGAGATGTGTGACAGCAGATAGGGAAGAAGGAACTTTCCTGAAAGTGGGTAACACTTTCCATAGGCTGGGGGCCCCAGTGGAGCAAATCTGGAAGGCAAAAGAAAACAGTGATGCCTGTTGTTGTTATAGTCTGCTATGGGCATCACTTCCACCTTCCTCAGCCATTTGATGTGGATTTATGTCAGTGATAGACTCTTGAGGTAGCCCTTCATCTCAGACTGGGATTGTGTATTGGTTCCAACTACTTGAACTGAATAGCCAAGGGATTTTTTTGATTGTATAACATGCAGATGGCCATTGTTGGACTATTCAGTATCTAGATCAATAAATTCTCATATATATTTATTTACCATATATATGCATAACATATATATGTATAAACCATATAAATATGTATATACCCATACATACACTGGGGCACACTGGACTGGATAGAAAAGATGGTAAGATTACTGCTGCAGAATCTCTTGAGCATTTAGTGTGATTCTAGTCACTGTCAACTCAACAAGATCTGGGGTCACCTTAGAGATACTCTTCCAGCTACACCTGTGAGAAATTAGTTAGCCTCTACAGATGCTTGTGAGGTGTCAGAGAATGAGAATTTATTTAAAAGATGGCCTTATTAAATGAGAGGGAATATTTCCTCTGAAGGACACATAGTCATGTAAAACCTTCCTTCTGTATATCTTATGTGTTTGGCTTAAAGTTCATCAAATCTCTGAAAAAGTTTTTATTTTAATTTCCTCTCACAGGGTATTCTTTTCAGTTTGAGTGTTTATAAATGGATATAGGGTTATTAATTGTGTGTTCTTAGTGTATTTTATGTTGAACACTAGCTTTACAGGTAAAACTACTTCATTAGGAAAAAAAAATGAGGTCCTTGCTAGAATCAGGCTAGTGTTTTCACACGCTGTGAACATCATGTTCATAGCAGCACCCTGTTCAAAGCACACTTAAGTGTTTATGGTATTGTAAGGTGATTTGAGCATTTGGGTCTATCCATCCCAAATGAGCTGTTCCTGTTCTGATCTAAGCATTGTCTAGCACAAGGCTTGCTTTGTCAAATCATGTCTAGGTTAAAAGGGAGATAATGTTTGAAAAGAAAACCTAGAAAAGATGAGAAAAATGTTCGATTCACAAGATCTGAACAATAATTATTCAGTTTTCCTATTCAGCACAAAATGATAGGTACACATAAGTCACAATTAAACCTTGAATTTTGACAAGACACAATGTTAGGTAAGTTCCTCAGACCTTGTGAGTTGATAAAGGAAATGGGTTGGGGAAATCATACTTGTCAGTTGAAGGGAGAACAAAGTAGTGTTGTACTTCTTTACCATCAGTAAACATTTTTTGTTTGGTTTTTTTTTTTTTTCAAGACAGGGTTTCTCTGTGTAGCCCTGGCTGTCCTGGACTCGCTTTCTAGACCAGACTAGCCTCAAACTCAAAATCGATCTGCCTGCCTCTGCCTTCCTGAGTACTGGGATTACAGGCATGTGCCACCACACCCAGCTCAGTGAACATTGTTAACTACTCTGTCCTGACTTCTTACAGAAAACAATAGGTGATACCATCTACCAAATAAAAAGCTGCTCAATAACCCAAACATAACCTAAACTGTCGTGCACTTCTACAACCTCTCATGTGTTTTAGGGAACAGATGGACATGTTTGATCCTTCTAAAACAGGAAAGTTGTAAAGGGTTTGCTGTCTGGCACAAATGACAAATTGCTGACATTTTCTGAAAGGGTTATCAATTTATAATTTGTGTCACTTCCAAAGGAATGATATTTAAACTTCATGTTACAAATTTACTGTGCGGTGCACTCATAAAATGCAAATTATGATACTGTCATTACAAATAATAAGAGCAACAGCTAAAATGAACTAGGTACACCCTTTTCCCTTTCTGTTTTTGCTTTTTCTCTGTGTGTATGCATGAAATGGAGTCTAGCATATACTTTTTCAAATAAAAAAAATCTATCTCTACAATGTAATTAAATAAGCTCCTACTAAGAGATTTTAGGTGATGTAAAGGAGGTAAAAACAGCATAAAACATCATTGTTGACTTAAAAGCTCATTAAAATTAATTCATGTAGTTCATTCAGCCCATTGTATTGTGTACACATCACTTATGTGCACACTAAGATATTAGGATTGGGATTGAGAACTTTGGGTGCCAGTACCCCCACTTAGCAGTGGCTGTACTACTGATAAAAGTGGCCACACAGACACACAAATACACAAACAATAAAAAGTCCAGGAGGTAAATGTTATTGTGGAACAGTGGACAGTGTTCCATAGAAAACTAACCCTAGAGGATTTGTGGAGCCTTTTCTATGAGTTCAGTCTTGTGGTCAAAGAGAAGATAATCAAAAGACATCAGAGGGATGTGTGACATGATGTAAAAGAGAATAATAGCTTATGTGAAGGCAGAGTTTTGAGGTAAAAGGAAATGAAGTAGAGATATAAATTCTGTTTTCTATAATGCAAGCATTATATAAACACTTGCAAATAACGACAATAATAATGTTAAAAAAGGCTTTGTAAAATGAAGCAATTTTCTAAATTCAACAAATTACTGTTGATCTATAATAAATCCTTTCTTTTTATAGGCTTGACCACACTTAACCTGCAAGCATAAACAAAACAAAGAAATAGCTCTACACAGAAAAAAAAATTAGAAGTAAATCCGGAAAAACACAACACTTTTCTCTTATAAAATTTTAATTCTGTCACTTTTTCTGTTACTAGTATCCCAAATAAAGAAAGGAGGTAGCCTGAATTATACTAACACATGGAAATCATCAGCGTGAGTTAGTAAAATGACAGAAGTTCTTACTTTTCTCCAGGCTTGGATTAAATTTTTGTAGGATCGGTGGAGTTTTGCCAATAATAGCTGGTGTAACTGGAAAAGAAAGAAAAGAAAATCATTAGTCATCCCTGTAGAAAAATGATCTGCTGTGACCCTGTTACAGCAACATTTTTGGATAATAGGCTCCCATGCAAAAACAACAACAACAACAACAACAACAAAAAAGCAACAAAAAACTGTACACACACCACACACACACACACACACACACTAAAATTAAAACTGTATATGTGCACTAAGAGGAGCCTGTAAAGACAGAGCAAATGGAAGTCTTTTGGTTGTCATTACCTCTGGTCTCATGCCCAGACACAGTAGAGAACAATGATAACAATTTCACCCTCTATCATTTGAGTCCAAACTCAAGTTTCCCTTGTACATATGAAAGGGAGTACCAAGTTTCTTTTTTAAAAAATGCAAAAACCACATAGAATTTAAAAAAAAAAGGTTATTTTTGGACAACATTCCTAGGCATAGGGAAAGTAAGGGGGAAGTGTAAAGTTCAACTTTTTTTTTTATGGAAAACATAGGCAGTAAGTTGGTCATTATAATGCAGTAGGAGCAGGCTGCATGGGAAGCAGGCAAAGATGGAAAGCAAGCAGGTAGGTTGTCTTTCCAATTGGGTTCCTTTGCAAATACCCCAGCTACAACAAAAGTAATCTGCTATTTGGTTTTGGTGAAAAACAGCGTAAAACAGGACTGGATAGATAATCTTTTGTTACTATCAGTGCACAAGTACTGAGATTTGAATGAAAGCAAGGGAAGCCGTGTGTTATACTGCTAAGTCAACATTTTGTCTTCTTACTGCATTTTAACATATAAATTCTTAAAGTATTTGTAATGCTCAGAGCGAGTATAATACTCAGAGTCTTTTCATAGACTAATGAGTTGACTAGTGGCTGGGACTTCCTTCCTTAGGATGGAAGCTGGCACAGAAAAAAATCAATGCATTGTTACAGAACTGGGATTTTTTTTTTTTTTTTTTTTTTTGTCAGTGTTATCCAAAGCCTCTGGAGAGGAGGGAGGATCTAATGGTTAAGTTTATTACCAATGGCCAGTGGTTTAATAAATGTAGCCAAAGAATGCATCGTTCACAAAAATGAAAGGTATGAATTCAGGAAGTTTTCAGTTAGCTGATAACCTGGAGATGCTTAGAGGGCACGAAGGCTTAACTCCATTTCATACCTCATGTTCTTCACATGCTATGATTTGAATGTGTAATGTCCTCCAAGGGGCCATGTGTTAAAGCTTTGTTCCTTAGCCTCACACTAGTTAGAGGTGGGAGGAATTCAAGAGATGAGGGTGAGTGGAAGGTCTTCCCGTTATTGGGGGAACAATGGTTTTTAGAATGGCTACTGGGCCCTTAGCCCTTTCCCAGACCTGACGTAAAGTGGTTTCTCCACATGCTGCTGCTCTACTGTCCCCCATTTCACAGGCGCAAAAGTAGTGGGACAAACTAATCATGGTTTGAAAACTCCAGAATACTCCAAACCTGTGACTCAAAATAAACCTTTTCTCTTTGTAAGTTGATTGTTTCAGATATTTGTTACAGTAGCATAAGCTTATTAACACAACATCTCATCATCTGTATCCTTTGTGTAGTGAACTAAAATAATTTAAATTAGTGCATTTCTGAGTTCTGTGTGCTAGTTCATCAAATTTAATATATGAGTTATGGAGATTATATTGTTTTAGCTGAAAAAAACTTTCAAAATTATTGCTTATCTATAATTTCTAGATAAGACATCTTTCAGAAGTACAGTATTTTGCATACGTTTGTTATCTGAAGTGAAAGACAGTTTTGTGGAACTAAGCTGTCAGTCTATGGCATGTGAAAGTACCTGCAGGTAGGCAGTGTGAGAATTGAATTGTATCAAGGATGGTCCCTCTCACCTCAGTATTAGCCAAAGGTATTCTCACATAGCATTTTGGTGATCAAAGAGCTCCCAGGCATTCTGTTTTCAAGACTGTAGTCAGACACATTGTGTTTGTTTTTCCTGTATTCTCTGAGACAACTGATAATATTGTCTTAGTGCCTAATAGAAGGCCACACACTGAGAACTCTCTCTCTCTCTCATGAAACACAGGGAAAAGAGAGAAAACAAAGATGAAGTGGGCAGTGAGCCGACTCACACCCATCCCTCCAAAATTCAGAGCTTGTGACTAAATTTAAGCCACCTGCTCCTTGAGGTAGCTTTTCATGTCCTCTTCTTTTTTTTTCAGCTGGTAAGAAGCAGCCATCCTGCCTGTTGCAAGAAATCGAACATCTAGCAGATAGAGTTAAGGTTCTCTCTCCATCGAGCATGAAATTCTAATAGAGGTAGATCTTTTGGGGGGGGGTGGTATTCTGAGGTTATCTGGGCATTATCATTGAAAATACTAAAATGAAGATTTGGATTTTTCTGGTGAATCAATCAATTTTAAACTGTTATTATAATATTTTAAATTCTTTATCTATTAGTTTTCAAAGATTCTGTTCACTCTTGAAATTTTACTTTTTTTCATTTATTGAAGGTTACTTACTACCACACATGATTGTGACAAGTAATTAAAATAAAAGCAGGCAATATGTTTTCCCAGAGTAAACAATGTGATAAGCATCCATTTCAATATAAGCAGCAAGAAAAAATTATCTTTTTGACAATATTATTAAGTCTAGATGCTGCCTACATAATTAAAACATTTATGATTTGTATTAATATTCTCAATAATCTTTTAGGCTAGTCTCATCAGCATCACCAATTCCTTGTCTTAAATCAGCTCATTTTGTTATTTGCTGCCTTCATAATTGAAACATTTATGATTTGCATTAATACCCTCATTAATATTTTGGGCTAGCTTCACACTATCACCAATTCCTTGTCATAAAACAATACATTTTACTTCATTATCTGTCACTTAAAACTGAGCACAAAAATATCATTACAAAAAATTTAGACTTATTTTTATTTTATGTGTATGAATGTTTTACCTACATGTATATATGTGTATCATATGTGTGCCTGATGCCCACAAAGGTCAGAAGAGGGTACTGAATCCTTTAGATCTGGAGTGTGGACAACTGTGGCTCATCATGTAGGTGCTGGAACCTAACCCTGGTGCTCTACAAGAATAACAAGTGTTCTTAGGTGCTGAACCACGTCTCTAAGCCCCCAAATATTATTTTAAGTTAGATTTAAATGGATTTATATGTCTGAAATAAATATAATAAACAGCAAATAGGAAACAAGGTGAGAACACATTAGTTAGTGCCAGGTAGTCATGTGTAAGAACCATTTTTCATAACCTTTTGATTTTTGTTATTTTTGGAAGAGCTAGCACAAGCAACTCCACCTTGTTTGTTCAAGACAGGGTCTCATTATGAAGCCTAGGCTGAGACCACACCTCGGCCAGGACTTTCTAGATCTTCATATCTTTGGTCTTCTATTTAAAACCTCACTTCAGAACCCTCAAAGATGGATTTAGGGGTCATTTGAATCTCTTTCTCCCTCTTCTCAATGTGTATACATGGACTAACTATCCTTTAACTACATTCAGCCAGGCAAACAAACAAGTAAATATACATGTTGTCCAACTGTAAGTTGCCCATTTATTGTAATTATTCACTATTTGAGTTTAGATAAGGAGAGAATATTAAGTTAACTAGAGAGAGAGGGTCATCCACGGAATTCTTCAGCATTTGATTCAATTTTCAATTTGAAATTGAGAAAAGGACATCAGTGTCCAGTTCTTAGATCAGTAGTAATATTGACAAGATTTCCCAGAATGATGACTGGAATGGAATGTGCAGGTCAGTTCTGAGTAGAGTCTGAGACAAACCACTGGTCTGGAAAATCTTGGGGAGCCTAGGACTACCGGACTACTCCACACAGAAACATCTGGTGTTTCCTCCTCTGTGGCACATTTAGTGACGTTCTCATGAAGCAAAACCCTTGCTCAGCCATCATGCTCTATAACATTTAGTGAATCGAGACATAAAAAGAACAAATGACATTCTAGTGGAAAGACCACAGATTCCTGCCAATGCCAAGTGGATACTAACCACAAATGCAATGCACAACACACTGCCTTGGCAAATGGAAGTGTCACGCTCACTCATCAATTTAAATTAGTGTCAAAGCCATGTACACAGTGTCTTCACATTCTGACGAGTAAGAGAAAAGCAAATAGAGGAAGAGCATAACCAGAGACCACAATTCTGACAGCAATAATAATTAATGAGGTGACCACACAGTGGTTTCAGTTATGATCTTCAGGGATTCCATTTATTATGTAACCCAAAGGGATCAATAAGTATTTTATAGAGAACGTCAGATGCTTAGATTTTTAAAATAAAGCAAGCCTAAAGTCATTCCTGCCCCCACCCCAGAATCTGTAAAAGAAGTGGCCAAGCACTAGGGGAGCAAAATGGTACCTTTCATTACTGTAGATGAGCTTCTTAGGGAAAGCTACTCCCTGAAACATTTGCCAAGTTTAGGACAACAAGCGATGGTGAAGAAAGAACAATGTAAATGGGTCCAAACACTACTGCACAAATGTGCTGTGGCAAGACACAACGTACACAGACAGAACTGTAATCCACTGGCAGTGGATTGAATACAAGGCTTAGGGTATGTTGGCTTGGGGATGAACTCATGCACACCTTGGGAATCATCTTGCTGAAAGAATTTTGATTCTCCCAACGCTGGGGATCTACTGATTTGTTGCGCTTTGAGGTGGAGTGTCTCCTACTGTAGGAGATCTAATTGCAGTGTAACCTTCTCTTACTGTACTTTCTCTACTTTTACTTTTTTAATGGAGCATATATCTGAACCTCAGTTTATGTCTGTAAAACAGGGACCTGCATGTCTACATGTAAGAGTTAAACTGGCTCCTACATACAAATAATTTTCTTCAAGTAATTAATAAACATTAGATTGCCTTCCTGTTATTACTGTTGTCATTCTTATTAGTAGGCATTGCCTTAATTGCGAAGCAAGCTTTTTCCCATGGATAACCCGGCATTGCCTTTCTATTGGATCTTATGAGGTTCTGGCACTTCATTAAGGGCAGTATGCAGCCATAAGCCCAAGCACTCTACTTAGGTACTCCTATAGGCTATATGTAGTTAATAGATTTTGCTTCCCAAAGAACTCTGGGGAAGTGGTATCAGTGGCGTCTAGGATAGAAATCTATCTATGTGAGCAATTCAATCTGAGCCTAAACACACTCGGTCCTAGTTCTCCAATTCTTTTATTAAGGGAGCAAGAGTGGGAGGATTAATGTTCTGGCAAACATTGTAATTTGCCACTTGTGTAAGAATGGCAGTTGTAAGCAGTCCTTAATGAATAATGCAGACACAAGTCAGGAACACAGTACTTCATAGGACAACCTTCTTCCACAATGACAGAAGATAAATGCATGCAAAGCACCACACAGAGCACCAAGTACAAAGTAAGCATTGGGTAACGAGAACTATTGGATTGCTGTTAACATATGTCTGAGACAATGAGAATGATGATGCTGTAACTATCATGAGATGCTCATTTCAAGATGTCCTTTGAGAGTGTTTCCTCTCTTTGGCAGCTAAATTGCCCTCTATCCAGCAGCTGTGGGTACCATGCTTCCATCTCTTGCTGCTGTGGCTTATTTGCTTGTGCTCAAGGGTACACAATGAGTTCCTCGGGGTAAGTATTATTGCTTTAATCTTTATGAGCCATTAGGAGCACGGGAGATGGTCTCTAGTAGAGTAATACAATTGCAAAACTACAATTGCTTTAAATGTTTGTATGGAGCCACAAGAGACTAAACATTCTGGCATTAGAGTCTCCACTCAGAAACTTTCAAATTTGTGGAGGACTTTTCCATTTCTATTTATTCTTGATAATAGTCTATAAAATTATTCTTCTTAGATCTCAACCTCTGAAAACCTTCAGACCTATGTCTGCCTTTTTTTTTCTTTTTAGTTAAATTACAATCTCCATTGCCAATGAGTACTTTTTTCCTTCTAATTTATGCTTGCAAAAGGCTCAATATCAAACTCATTGTTTGGACACACTGCTGCTGTACTTCAAACTATCCGGCTCTGCCTCAAGGGGCTGGCGTAACGGGAATATTAAAAAGTGCAATGCAATATTTAAATCCAAAATTTATAATATGCTTAAAATGTACTTAGGCACGAACTAAGCATTTTTTTTAAAAGTGGTTTTTCCAGTTTAACTCACAGCAACCCTTTGGAGAGGTATTATTGTAAGTTACACATGGTGAGTGAGGGATTTGACTTCTGGGTTATTTAACTCGGGGAAGTTAAATGGCTTGTCTTAAGCTATGTAGCAATTATAAATTAGAGCTCACTTTTGAATGGGAGCTACCCACCAACTTTATTTACTCCACTGTTTTTCAAACTTGCCAAGTCATCAAGATGTGTATGGCATTTATTACATCTATAGTCCTAGGCCCTGGCTTAGAATAGAATCCCTGAGGTACTGGTCAGTGTGGATGTCACAAATCCCTATGAATATATTTATCGTTCCCTCCCTACCCTCTTCATTTCAGGAAATGTTGTGACAAGATGCATGTGGGAAATGCTTCAACTATACCATCTGGCCTATTTTTAGGGTCACCGTATGATACATCCTATCATGTGCTCATTAGGAGAAATTTGATTAATTAGTAGAGTGCCTTATATGAATGCTTCAGACATTCTAGAAAGCACATAGATAGGCCAAGTTGATGAAGGTTTGGGCAGAAATACCCTTCAGCAGCTGGTTTATAAGGAACCAAGTACTGTGTGTGCCTCCCTCTCAGCCAGGCCTCCCACTATCACTGTCAGCAGTTTGGCAACAGGAAGAGTCTATGACTACAGTTGCCCTCTTGGTCCCTTGGCACTCTAAATCCCATTATGGCTTAAGCTAGAATTTCTTTCCTTTTGTGGCTCATTAAATAAATTGAATTCTCACCCATAGTTTCTCTGAATTCAAGCACATTGTCTTGCACGTATTTATTATAGTTGTTGGCAGCCCTGAAGAAGCCCATGAAATCTGAACAGAAGTCTCTGAGGGCTTTAAAAGGATGGTTTTACATCTCCACCTCTTCATGAAGGTGCATGTCCCTTTTGCACTTAAACAGTAAGCCACAGGGCCCATTATGTGAGACAGAGATTTAAACAAACCAAGAGGCAGACTTGAAGAAATATTGTAGCCTCAAGCACATTCTCATACCAATAAAACTTTTGATAGATAGACAGCCAGATACTATGTAAGACATTTGGAAGAGAAACCAGAGTTGTGAAAAGAGGCATATGCTTGCACACATCTTCAGCAGTCTCTCTCTTTTTTTTTTTTAATCCTACGAGTAGCTTGGATGGCAGGTATCCAATTCTAGACCGCTATTCTCCCAGGATTTATCTCTGGCGGAGGGGGACTAATGAGGAAGTTTCCTGTTTAACTTCAAGCTTTACGTATCCCCTTTCCTGTCCTCAGACCTCTGCTTGGGAAATTTACAAATATCCTCCTGATACAGCTTCTGCACAAACCAAGGACATCTGCTTGCAATTAAAGACAGAGACTGGATTCTGATTTTTCAACTACAGCCCGTTGCAGAATAAGGTATAGTGAGTTTTGAAAAACACATTAGTGGTGTTTTTTCCCCCCACAAGGTAAATGAAGAGAAACTGCCTTCTAATCGGGAAAATTGCAAGGAGGCTTTGCAGAGGGAAGCTATGGGCCAGCTGAGACCCAGAATTCATTTTTCTTGTGAAAAGGCCCCTTGCAATTTCCTGCTAACAAGAGCAGGGAAGCATCCCACTCAGCTCTACCACCTCCAAAGCTGCTTTTCATTATGAAGAACAGCAGGGGTGTCAACCCCAGGCCACAAGCAACAAGTAATGGGGTATGCCTTATAATAACAGGAACCCAGATCAATCACAGCAATGCTAAAAGCAACAAATGGAATCACAAGTTGGCATTCAGTCAAGATCAACCCAGAAAAGGATGGCCAGTGAAATATGACAAAGATCAGAAAAACAAATCAAAAGACTATTACAAAGTTGGACTGACATGTGTGTAGGACAGACATGTTCCTTCTTTTGAATGTTGTTTGAATGTACTTTGAATACATGTTAGTTTGTTCATTAAACATAGTGGAGAGAGGCTGATTAAAGTAATCTGAAACCTCAAATGGTGAATCATGGATAGCGTCTCTCCCCAACTCTGTGTTCAGTGACATCATGCCTTTAACTTGAAGTCATCCAGAGTGGGAATATTTACACCATGAAAATTGGAAATGGATGCATCAGAGGGTAAACTTCTGTTGAATGCTGTGGAAATTTCATCTTCCTTTCAGTATCATTTAGAATATCTTCTATTCTAAGAAGATGTTTTTTATTTGTTCAGTTGAAATATATTCTCTTCATTCTTTATATTTCCACAACACATAAATATCTTGACTGTGGTATTTGCTATTTTTTTATATCTTAGTTATCAGAAACGCTCCCAGATTGGAGGTAAGGATGATATCTCAACCCCATCTCCCTTTGGACTGTAATCACACCTGCACAATTCCTTAAACAATGTGTTTAGTACATAGTTATAAATTTACTGAATGACTCAGTTCCAGGGCCAGCTGTGAGACATTATGATGATGTTTATATTCTGAATTTATGATCTATCTTATGGTCTCTAAAGTCTCAAGCTACACAAAAAAAGAAATTATATAAAAATTTATCATTAGACCTTGTGACAAATTTGGCCATGAATAGTCAAATCTGGGGCAAAGTCAGCATATTTCAACTAGCTTTCATGATATTTCATCCTATATTAATATCCTAGGCTTTCAAAGTAAGGGAAGAAGGAGCGAAACTAGATTGTTTAACTTTCTTTACTCTTTTTTTTTTCCTTTAGTTGGCAATGAATGTATTTTCTATACAGCAGTGTTTTTAAGACATGGAGGTGACAGATTCTTGTTTGTTTGCAGTGGCAACGCTCAGATCCCAGGAAATGATTGACAAATTAGTGGATATTCTTGTTCAGACCCGGTGACATGCAGAAGCCTGGCATGTCAAGAGTGTCTTAAGAAAGGATATATTTGGCAGAGGTTTTAAGGTGTGTTTTTTCCCCCTCTGGGCACAACCATCTTTCATAAACAGGTTGGTCTGGGTTGCTGCCACTCTGCCTTTGGTTTCTAGGCTCTGCTTGTCAATTTCTACAAGACGTTCTTGAACAAGCTCCTATTCCTTTGGGAAATAGATACGCCTGAGCTAGAGAAAGTGCTTTTGAGTTAGAATTGCTGTGTGGGAGCACAATGTGGAAGCCAGCCCCTGCCCCCAGATGCTGGGAACACCATGGCAGGGAGCAGATGGAATTCAGTTGCCTTGGACCCTTGCTTCAGTGCCTGCATGCTGGGAGGTTAAGGAGAGAAGTAAACAGGCACGCAACATATTTCCAGGTTGGAGTTCAGAATAGTAACACATAGGGAAAAAAATAAAACCCACCATAGATCATAGTCTAGTAATGAGCCACATGTATTTGTGAAACAACATTCCAGGCCAAAGAACAAATATATAGGTCCTGAAATGGATTTGGGGAATAGCAGAGGGTTGTGTGGCAGGGGTAGAGGGGGTGAGGGGAAGACAGTACTTAGGGTACCACATGCCAGGTCTGCTTGCAGCCAGAAGAAGGCCTTGTGGACAGTTCAGTAGTCCAGAGTCTATGAAATGGACCCTGATGAGATGAGCTCAGACAGACCCCCACTGTGGTCTGTGGTGTGACCATCCTACTTCAGTTTTTTTTTTTTTTTTTTTTTTTTTTTTTTTTTTTTACTGCAGCAGATGTGAAATGGGAGCTGCTGTGAATGAGCCTCAGGGTCATGGGGTTTATGGTTTTAATTAAGCCCTTTTAGGCTAGAGCACTTTGGTTGGAACATAGACACAGAGCAGTGGAATATGTTTGTCCAATGTATATTTACCGAATACCTATTAAGTACAAAGGGAGTGAGTAGATTAACCCAGACCCCAAGATGTACTTTTCTCTATCCCTCTAGAAGCATCCTTAGGCTTCTAGACATCCAGACCAAGGAATTTAGTTACCATGTAGCACATTCTTGATTTTATGTCTTTGCCTACCTTTTATCATTTTTTCTTGCTTTTTTCTAGAATGGGAAGATCAGAGGTAATTCTCATTTATGGAGGAGTGTTAATAATTGAGAAAATGAAATGAAAATGTTCAGCAGAAATTCAGGGACATAGTGATTTTGGTTACCTTGAATGAATAATAATAGTAATTAAGACCTGTAGCACTCATGTGCCAGTGTGAGGGTTGTCCTGTGTTGTATCTTGCCTTGTTTCCCTGAATGTGTTTATATTCTTACATCTCTAAATTTTATTTCTTTTTTCATATTAATTCTTATTTTTTAATTATTAATCACAGGTTATTTACTTTGTATTCCAGCTATAGCCCCCTCCCTCATTCCCTCCCAATCCCACCCTGCCTCCCTTATTGCCTCCCTGCCCCTTTCCAAGTCCACTGATAGGGGAGGTCCTCCTCCCCTTCCATCTGACCCTAGCTTATCAGATCTCTTCAAAACTGGCTGCAATGTCCTCCTCTGTGGCCTAGTAAGGCTGTTCCTCCCTCAGGGGGTCAGAGGAGGTAAAGGAGCCAGTCATTGAGTTCATGTCAGAAATAGTTTCTGTTCCCCTTACTAGGGAAACCCACTTGGATACTGAGCTACCATGGGCTACATCCGAGCAGGGGTTCTAGGTTATATCCATGCATGGTCCTTGGTTGGAGAAACAGTCTCATAGAGGACCCCTGTGCCCTGATATATTTTGTCCTTGTGGAGCTCCTGTCCTCTCCCAGTCATACTAACTCCCCCTTTTATCATATGATTCCCCTGCACTCTACGGAAGGTTTGATTATGAGTCTCAGCGTCTGCTTTGATATGATACGCTGCTAGGTAGAGTCTTTCAGAGGCCTCTAAATTTTATTTAAACCTTTTGAAAGAACCATATTTTATCCTTTCTCACCCTATATACAGTAAACCCTCAATGAATATTTATAATACAATGACTACCAGACCTTTTGTTCTAATATCCTCTTTTTAAATTAACATCTGCCTGATACCACCTGTTTATTATTACTTGTAAAGAAAGCACCTTAGTAGAAAGACAGAGCCCCACATTTTAAAATATTTTATTTTATTCTGTTTTATGTGCATGGGTGTTTTGCCTGCATGTTTGTCTTACCTGCTTGGATATCTGTGCACCATATGTATGTCTGGTACTTGAGGTGGCCAGAAGAGGGAGTTGGATCCCCAGGGATTGGAATTATAGATGGTTGTGAGCAGCCATGTGCATTCTGGGAATCAAACTTGGATCCTCTAGAAGAGCAGCCTGTTCTCTTAAAATCCGAGACATCACTCCAGCCCTGTGAACATTTTCTATATGTGTCACATTTGTAGCCAAATGACAGAAAGCTTTAATAAAGCTTCATTCAAACATTTAAAAGTTTTTACATTCATTTTCTGAATGCTAATTTTGAAAGGAATTGTCAAAAATTTGCTTTGTGGCTAACACGAAAGGGAAACCCATATGAATTTGTAGTAGAAAATGGAAACTCTGTCCAAAGTGAGTGGTAAGCATCGTCATGGTCCTTTGTGAGCATCTACCTAGGGAGTCTGCCTAATACTACCACATTTTTAAAACTTTATTTGTGTGTGTGTGTGTTTTTCCTTTTTGTACCTTCTGGTATCCCTCATGTTATTGTACCATAAAAACAAATCTAACTTTGTATTAATAGTTAAAATTAAAATCAAGTAGTTAATTATAACACTATCATTTGAATGTGAAATTATACCGTGAATAAGTTTTTAAATACCATTTTCTTCCTGGAAGGAATATATAGAATATAAAAGTAGTTATATGTCTTTGTAGCTATAAGGTAGGCAAAGTGCTAAAAATCTAGAACATGAATTTTGTTTTTCTTGATTGAATTACATTCAATTTTTTTGGTGATATGATATGAACAAAACAAAAAGCCTTATTAATAATCCATATGTGGCTGGCTTCTCTGGACACCAATACCTTCTACAGTATGTCTTTGTGTGTCAGTCCAAAGGGCACCCTGCCCATAGGCTTTTGGCAGGACAAGGACACTATATAGCTTTAAATGTTCCCTGGTTCAATGTGGGAAAAGAAGCTGCTAGCCAAGCTCAGACAGAGTTTCATTGTGTTGAGGCCAAGAGGTGAAGGGGGATGTGGAGGGTGAGGGCAACCCCGGAGGAACTTGTATCCTGCTGGATTTTCTGGTGAATGCAAGTTTAAAAGGCATACAAAAACACCTTTGGTTAGAGTAAGTAAAGCATGATTTAAGATGTTTGTGAATAATTTAAATTTGGGACCTGCAGTAAATAGTATATGCTTTCCCTGGTTGCAGCTAATATAATTGAAGAACAAGCAAAATAGCATGTATGAACATTCAAACCCAAACTATATCATATTTTTCCTTACTTTCCCTAACTTCCAACTCCTTACTCAGCAATTCATTATGTCAATTCACCTTAACACATTCTCTTCTATTTACATCTGACATTAAGCTGTGACTCAGGCTCCCAGCTTCTCCAGTCTGCATCCAGTATGCCTGAATTGAAATAAGTGAAATGCCTAATGTCCTTATGAAAAAGTGAACATAGAGGAAAAAGAGATCCGTAGAAGCCAGTACACCTGGAACACTGACATAATTTTTAAACAGGAACCACAGTAGGTTTTTTCTCTTTCCACGAGGACCAAATATTTCTGGGCACAGGGGTCTTTTCTGAGACTGTTTCTCCAACCAAGGACCATGCATGGATATAACCTAGAACCCCTGCCTGGATGTAGCCCATGGCAGCTCAGTATCCAACTGGGTTCCCTAGTTAGGGGAGCAGGGACTGGACAGTCTCTGACATGAACTCAAAGGCTGACTCTTTGATACCCCTCCCCCGCAAGGGAGGAGCAGCCCTGCTAAACCACAAAAGAGGACATTGCAGCCAATCCTGAAGAGACCTGATAAGCTAGGATCAGATGGAAGGGGAGGAGGACCTCCCCCACTAGTGGACTCAGAGAGGGGCAGGGGGGAGATGAGAGAGGGAGAGTGGGATTGGGAGGAAATGAGGGAGGGGGCTACAGCTGGGATACAAAGTGAATAAACTGTAACGAATATAAAAAATAAAATTTTAATTAAAAAAAGAATAAAAAAGAAAGAAAAGCATTTCAAAAGGTTACAAATCTCACCTAGAAAGTATATATTTTTGTCCTGAAAAGAGTTTCACACATAGTAACTTTTTGCCACTCCTAGATTTTAAAGTTTTTATCTGAAGGGCTGCCTCTACCTCCTAGATTTCCATTGGCTTTTGAATGCTCTTCTATTATGTTTCTGACCGTTTCCGTCTGTGCAACAGGTTCTTGTCAAATCTAATGGTGCCATTTCAGGTTTTGCATTTTTCAACAGTTCTGAGGGGGCTCACCCAGGAGATCACTGCCTAAAAACAGATGCTTTGCTCAACTCTGACAACGTGCAATCTGCTGGTTTTCCTTCTACCTGTGTACACCGCTACTGTTTTTGGTTTCCTTCACTGGATCCCTGTTTTTGTTTTTCTGTTTTAGTTTGTTTGCTTGTTTGTTTGTTTTCCCTGTCTCTTAAATATTGACCTGCCATGGAACTCTTTTCTCTGCCACTTCAGCTATTTTTTTTTTCCTGAAAAAAATGACTCTCCTCATGGGTAATAGCTTTAAATAGCACCCATATATATTAGTGGCACCAAAATTTTACGTTTAGTTTAAGTATCTCCACTAAACTTTAGACTCTATTCAGTTTCTTTATGTGATGTCCAATCAGTATCTTCATCCTAAGACAAAGCCCGAGTACCCTGGCAGAACTTGTCCCTTCTTAGTCCTGCATCATTTCTGTAGAGTCTTTCGTCATTCACCTTGGCATTTAACCCAAAACCTGTGTCGTCTTTTTCCTTTTCACTTTCTCTGACTCTTGACATCTCATTTACTCCTGAAACAAGTTATGTCACTTCTATTTCAACATGTTACTTCTCTGCACAACCTGTGTGCTCAGATTCTGCAACTACGCTTTCAAGTGGTTAATTTTCTGTTTCTCACCCATGCATTTTTCTCCACCTAAACATTAAAACTAATTTAAAGTATTAACCAGATTATGATACTATATTGTCTAAAATTAATATTCAGAAAGTTCAAACTCCTCTTATAGCCACATAGTTATAGCTTATCTAGCCTGCCCCTTTCCTACTCTGCCTTCTTTTAAATAAAGTCACTTTATTCTAGGTAATTCTCAAGTAAAAATATCACATATCTAGATTAATGAAGCTGCTCCAATACCTTCCCAGTCCAAGCTCTATACATGTCAGTGAACTTCTATGTACTTAGAACGGCCATTCTATAGCAGTGGAGTTTCACTTAGGATTTTACATGTTCATTATCAATTATATTTTATTTACCTATCCACCACAAAAATATGATGAAATTAAAAATAGAAAAATGGATTATTAAAAAAATACTTTTATATCATGATTCATGTGTCACGTTGCCTGCACCTGCATTCTGCATCATTTAATTTTATCCCTTTTTTCTTTCTTTCTTTCCTTCTTTCTTCCTTCCTTCCTTTCTTCCTTCTTTCCTTCTTTCTTTCATCCTTTCTTTCTTTCTTCCTTCCTTCCTTTCTTTCTTTCTTCCTTTCTTTCTTTTTTTGAGACAGGGTCTCTCTGTGTAGCTTTGGCTGTCCTGGACTCGCTCTGTAGACCAGGCTGGCCTCAAACTCACAGAAATCTGCCTGCCTCTGCCTCACTGACCTTTCCTTCCAATTTGTTTAGCCCTCTGTGCCTCAGCTAAGTAGTTCCTTGTCCAAGGACATTGAACCAACTTACTACTCCAATACATACAGCTGGGCTGATGATATTCCCATCATCCTCTGAAACAACTTATTCTAGAAGAGGTAGCACATGGCCCGGTGGCGTACACCTGTAGTCCCAGCACTCAGGGAGGGAGAGGCAGGTGGATCCCTCTGAGTTCAAGGTCAGCCTGGTCTACAAATTGAGTCCAGGACAGCCAAAGCTATTACACAGAGAAACCTTGTCTTGAAGAACAAAACAAAACAAAAACTTTACAGAATAATGTAGTCTCTTTGCTTCGCATATTTCATCCTAACCTTGAAGATGAATCAAGAGTCCAAAGGCAAAACAGCTTTTGAGAAATGAATTTGGGGTACCTGGACATAGTCATTTCTAAAGGCTGTCCCTTCTCTGGTTTTCCAGTGCTTGAATGAGTTGGTTTACTTAAGTCAGCTTGAATTATGCTTCTGTTATTTGCCCTGTTCTTGGCTGATACATTGTAAAATGGGCTTCAGTCTATTGCTCTGACTTCTTGTGCCAATATCTTCTTGGTGTTAGGGCCAACCCTTAAATGTGCCAAGCTTATTCCAGGTTTAGTTCTTGCTACTTCTAGCTCATGAGTGGTCTTTGTGTTATTAGCTAAGTTTTGAGCTCAGCACCTTCCCAGGGAAACTTGCTCCTATTAAACAACCTAAGAGATTCTCCCAGTCACTTCTAGTGTAGCATAATGTTTATTCTTCACAGTTCTAATTCATCTTCCTGGTAAGATGTTCAACCACTTACTTTTGTATACATGTATGCTCCTATTTTCTCTTTATCCGAATATAAGGTCTGAAAACCAAAATATTCCTTTTTCTTGATATATGACAGATATCCATAAACATTTATTAGACAGACACATGCATTGATGAAGCCTTGGAGCTTATAGTAGTGGGGTTCTCCTCATCTACCTTATCCATATTAGCTCTAACACGTTTAAGGGTCAAAGGTTATGCATTCTAAAGATACAACTGTAAACAGTTTTCTAGAAAAGCTATGATAACTCTTTTAAGTTAGAATTAAAGAGATGCTTGCTAATTTGGTCAGGTAAATGCAAAGGCAGTAACTTTGAATTAAAAAAATGAATTCAAAAGGGGGTAGAGGGGAGGGGGCCAAGATGGCGGCACCGGGAGAACACCTTGTCTGAGAAGCGGGACAACACACTCCGTGCAGCGACCAGGAGACTGAACTCTGGGCCCTAAAACAACAGTGATCGATCGTGTTTCCCAGATGAGGGGAGGCTCCCACGGCATGGGAATCGGTCGGATCCACTCTCGGCTGCCCAGCCAGAACCCGGAAGAGAACCCGGCTAACGCAGGCTTTGGGTCTCTGGGCTGGTGCCGCAAGCCTGCGTGTCCCGATCACTTTCCCAGGCTGATCGGTGGGCACAAGGGTGCCTGAGATTGGGAGTCCCAGTCGCAAAAAAACCCCACGGGGAAGGAAAGTTGGAAGACTGATCACGGGTCACCTAGTCTTTCCCTGGAAGGTCTCACTGACCGCGGGTATGCGCAGCCATCACAACTGAGCTCCTGCTGTGCATAGAGAGCAGCTGCGCACCCAGCTCAAAATCCCTACTCCCTCTTGGGAGGAGGCAGGAGGCGGCCAGCAGAATCTGCCACAGACCACATTGTCTGTACCCCAACCCGAGATCGGGGCTGAGAAAACCCAATCCTTTTGGGCACTCCCCCAAACGCCGCCATAACCCTGCCGCGGCGGAGCAGAAGGATAAAGAGGCGCATAGCGGCTTCACAGTGCGGGAACTCCAGTGCTGCCAGCCGCTCCTAGCAAACAAACTACAGCTCGGGATCTGGGACTGTGGTCATTCTACACGTCCTGAGATTCTCCTGGGTCCAGCGCAATAAGGTCTAGCAGCAAGTTCTATCACCCCCCCCCCGACCCCTGGCAGAGAAACGCCGGCTCAGGATCCGACTGAGAAGCCCCAACCCCTGCTGGCACTCCCCTGAGAGCACCTCCATAAGCTTACCCTAGCAGAGGGGAAGGTCAGAGGGGAAGGACAGAGAGGCAGCCTGCCAAGGACACAGCACCCTCTCTCCAGCTCACCCAGTGGCCCCTAGCAGAGAAACCCAAGCTCTGGATCTGAGGACACTCAACCCTACCTGGTACTCTCTCAGGATCAACAAACATAGGTTCTTCCACCCCAACATTGAAGCCTCTGCCTTGCAGGTCCACCAGTGTAATCCAGGCAAACAATCCCTGGATCTCAGTCAGAACTGTGTAATAGTGGCTTGCAGGCCACTGCAATAGTCAGAGAATCCGCGCATGCACACTGCGCCTGCTAAAAGCACACGCGATAGCACCAGCGTCACATTCCTTACTTAGGCAAAACTGAAACCACAGTGCACACTCCCAAACCAGTGAACCTCTCTCATCTTCCTGAAAAAACAGTCCAGAAAACAGAAAGAGAGGATCATAGCCCGAACTACAATCTCGAGGAACAAACAGTGAGGATTATAAATAACCAGATGGCTAGAGGCAGACATTAAGAACACTCCCAACAAAAATCAGGACATAATGACCTCACCAGCAACCCCACAAAACAATGGACACTTCAATTCACTAGATATACAAGAAAACGACCTCAAAACTATGTTTCTCCAGCTATTAGAGGCCCATAGAGATGAAATGAACAAAGCCCTCAGAGAAATAACCAAAGAAATCAAGACTAACCAAGAGGAAACAAATCGTGCTCTCAGAGAAATGACCACGAAAATTGAGGCAAACAGAGAAGAAATGCACAAAGCTCTCAAACAAATGTCCACACAAATGAAGGCAAATAAAGAAGAAATAAACAAAGCTCTCATAGAAATACAGGCAATTATACCCAAAGAAGTAGAGGCACAATTAGTGATACATAGAGAGGAAATGGCAAAAAAATAGAAGCTATCATTGAAAAGCAGGACTCCACAGTCAAACAGATGAAGGAAATGGTGCAAGACATGAAAACAGAATTAGAATCAATAAAGAAAACACAAATAGAGAAAAACCAAGAGTTGAAGAACATAGAGAAACGATCAGGAACTACAAAGGTAAGCATCACCAACAGAATACAAGAGATGGAAGAAAGAATCTCAGGAGCCAAAGATACACTTGCAGAAATTGACAACATCTCTCAAAGAAAAAATAAAAACAGAAAAGTTCCAAACACAAAACATCCAAGAAATCAAGGACACCATGAAAAGACAAAACCTAAGAATAATAGGAGTAGAAGAAAAAGAAGACATCAGGCTCAAAGGTCCGGAAAATATTTTCAAGAAAATTATAGAAGAAAACTTTCCCAACTTAAAGAAGGAGATGGCCATAAACATATAAGAGGCCTACAGAACACCAAGTAGACTAGACCAGAAAAGAAATTCTTCATGTCACATCATAGTCAAAACACTGAACCTACAAAACAAAGAAAAAATTCTAAAAGAAGCAAGAGAAAAAGGCCATGTAACATATGAAGGTAGACCTATCAGAATCACACCAGATTTCTCAACAGAAACTATGAAAGCCAGAAGGGCCTGGACAGAAATCATACAGTCCTTAAGGGACCACAGATTTCAACCCAGACTACTATACCGAGCAAAACTTTCAATCAACATAGACGGAGAATTCAAAATATTCCAAAACAAAACCAAATTTAAACAATATCTACATAGTAACCCAGCTCTACAGAAGTTACTAGAAGGGAAACTCCAAACCAAAGAAAACAACTACATTTAAGGAAACAGAGGAAATAGATAACTACACAACAAAAAAACCAAAACAATACAAGCAATGAAACTCAGTGACACCACCAACACCACATCTAAAGTAAGTAACAATTGTTGGTCACTAGTTTCTATCAACATCAACGGACTCAACTCCCCAATAAAAAGACACAAACTAACAGAATGGTTGCGGAAACAGGATCCATCATTCTGTTGCATCCAAGAAACACACCTATGAAACAAAGATAAACACTACCTCAGAGTAAAGGGCTAGAAAAATGTCTTTCAAGCAAATGGTTCCAGAAAACAAGTGGGAGTAGCCATCCTAATATCTAATAAAATAGACTTTCAACCCAAGTTAATCAAAAAAGATAAGGAGGGCCACTATATTCTCATCAAAGAAAAAATCCACCAAGAGGACATCACAATTTTGAATATCTATGCCCCAAATACAAGAGCACCTACATTCGTAAATGAAACAATATTAAAGCTTAAATCACACATTGATCCTAAAACCCTAATAGTGGGAGACTTCAACATTCCACTCTCACCAAGGGACAGATCAACTAGACAGAAAACAAATAGGGAAATAAAAACATTTACAGAGACCCTAAATCAAATGGACCTAATAGACGTCTACAGATCTTTTCATCCAAACTCAAAAGAGTATACCTTCTTATCAGCACCACATGGAACCTTCTTCAAAATAGATCATATAGTTGGTCATAAAGGAAACCTCAACAGATACAAAAAGATTGAAATAATCCCTTGTATTCTATCTGACCACCATGGACTAAAGCTGGACCTCAACAACAACAGAAATAACAAACAGCCTACACACACATGGAAACTGAACAACTTCTTACTCAACGACAGCTGGGTTAAGGAAGAAATAAAGAAAGAAATTAAAGACTTCCTAGAATTCAATGAAAATGAAGGCACAACATACCCAAATTTATGGGACACATTGAAAGCAGTGCTCAGGGGAAAATTTATAGCACTAAGTGCCTGCAAGAAGAAATTTGTAACATCACATACAAATAACTTAATGGCCCAACTGAAAACTCTAGAAAAAAAAGAAGCAGATACACCCAAGAGAAGCAGATGGCTGAAAATAATCAAACTCAGGGCTGAAATCAATCAATTAGAAACAAATAAAACTATTCAAAGAATCAATGAAACAAAAACCCTTAGCCAAACTAACTAAGAAGCAGAGAGAATCTATCCAAATCAACAAAATCAGAGATGAAAAGGGTGACATAACTACAGACACTGAGGAAATTCAAAGAATCATTAGGTCATACTACAAAAGCCTATATGCCACAAAATTTGAAAACCTAAATGAAATGAACAATTTTCTTGATAGATTCCATCTTCCAACATTAAGTCAAGATCAGGTAGAAAGACTGAACAACCCTATATCCCCCAAGGAAATTGAAGCAGTCATTCACAGTCTCCCCTGCAAAAAAAGCCCTGGGCCAGATGGTTTTGGCACAGAATTCTACCAGACCTTCAAAGAAGTGCTCACACCAATTCTCCTCAAACTATTCCACAAAATAGAAACAGAAGGTACATTACCAAACTCATTCTATGAATCAACAGTCACCCTGATACCTAAACCACATAAAGACCCAACAGAAAAAGAGAACTTCAGATCTATCTCTCTTATGAACATTGACGCAAAAATACTCAATAAAATACTTGCAAACCGAATCCAAGAACACATCAAAGATATCATCCACCATGACAAAGTAGGCTTAATCCCAGGCATGCAAGGGTGGTACAACATACAGAAATCCATCAATGTAATCCACCACATAAACAAACTGAAGGAGAAAAACCACATGATCATCTCCTTAGATGCTGAAAAAGCATTTGACAAAGTCCAACACCCATTCATGTTTAAAGTCTTGGAGAGATCAGGAATGCAATACATATCTAAACATAGTAAAGGCAATATACAGCAAGCCTATAGCCAACATCAAACTCAATGGAGAGAAACTTAAATCAATCCCACTGAAATCAGGGACAAGACAAGGCTGCCCACTCTCTCCCTACCTTTTCAACATAGTACTTGAAGTCCTAGCCAGAGCAATAAGACAACTAAAGGAGATCAAGTAGATACAAATCATTAAGGAAGAGGTCAAAGTGTCACTATTCGCAAATGATATGATAGTATATGTGAGTGACCCCAAAAATTCAACCAGAGAACTCCTCTAGCTGATAAACACCTTCACCAAAGTGGCAGGATACAAAATCAACTCAAAAAAATCAGAAGCCCTCCTGTATACCAAAGACAAAAGGACCGAGAAAGAAATTAGGGAAACAACACCCTTCACAATAGCCACTAATAACATAAAGTACCTTGGGGTGACACTAACCAAGCAAGTGAAAGACCTGTTTCAGAAAAACTTCAAGTCTCTGAAGAAAGAAGTGAAGATCTCAGAAGATGGAAAGATCTCCCGTGCTCATGGATTGGTAGGATTAACATTGCGAAAATGGCCATCTTGCCAAAAGCAATCTAGAGATTCAATGCAATTCCCATCAAAATACCAACTCAATTCTTTACAGAACTTGAAAAAAAGATTCTCAGCTTCATATGGAGAAACAAAAACCCCAAATCTCCAAAACAATACTGTACAACAACAGATCATCTGGAGGTATCTCCATCCCCAATCTCAAGTTGTACTACAGAGCAATAGTAATAAAAACTGCATGGTATTGGCATAAAAACAGAAAGGAGGATCAATGGAACAGCATAGAAGACCCAGAAATAAACCCACACACCTATGAATACTCGATTTTTGACAAAGAAGCCAAAAACCATTCAATGGAAAAAAGACAGCATCTTCAACAAATGGTGCTGGTCCAATTGGATGTCCACATGCAGAAAAATGGAAATAGCTCTATATTTATCACCCTGCACAAAACTAAAGTCCAAGTGGATCAAAGACCTTAACATAAAACCAGACACATTAAATCGGCTAGAAAAAAAAAAAGTGGGGAACATCCTAGAACTCATTGGCACAGGAGACAACTTCCTGAACAGAACACCAACAGCACAGGCTCTAAGAGCAACAATCAATAAATGGGACCTCATGAAACTGAAAAGCTTCTGTAAAGCAAAGGACACTGTCATCAAAACAAAACGACTTCCTACAGATTGGGAAAGAATTTTCACTAACCCTTTATCTGACAGAGGACTAATATCCAGTATATACAAAGAACTAAAGAAGCTGAAAAGCAGCAAACCAAGTAATCCAATAAAAAAATGGGGAACAGAGGTAAACAGAGAATTCTCGACAGAGGAACATCGAATGGCAGAGAAACACTTAAAGAAATGCTCATCCTCATTAGCCATCAGGGAAATGCAAATCAAAACGACCCTGAGATATCACCTTACACCCATCAGAATGGCCAAGATGAAAAACTCAAGGGACAACACATGCTGGAGAGGTTGTGGAGAAAGGGGAACCCTCCTCCACTGCTGGTGGGAATGTAAACTGGTACAACCACTTTGGAAATCCATGTGGCGCTTTCTAAGACAATTAGGAATAGTGCTTCCTCAAGACCTAGCTATACCACTGCTAGGTATATACCCAAAGTTTGCTCAAGTACACAAAAGCGATATTTGCTCAACCATGTTTATAGCAGCTTTATTTGTAATAGCCAGAACCTGGAAACAACCCAGATGTCCATCAGTGGAGGAATAGGTACAGAAATTGTGGTACTTTTACACAATGGAATACTACTCAGCAATCAAAAAGGAGGAAATAATGAAATTTGCAGGCAAATGGTGGGATCTAGAAAAGATCATCCTGAGTGAAAAAAGATAATCAAGAGAGCTGACATGGGGTAAGAGGATCAATCCTCGTTTAGAAAGACAGATGGGATGTGCATTGAACGTATGACAGGAGTCTACTGAGCACATCTGAAAGACTCTAACTAGCAGTGTTTTCAAAGCAAAGACTCATGACCAAAACTTTGACAGAGTACAGGGAATCATAAGAAAGAAGGGGAGTTAGTCTGATGGGGAAAGGATAGGAGCTCCACAAGGACCAAATATATCTGGGCACAGGGTCTTTTCTGAGACTGACATTCAACTAAGGACCATATATGGATATAACCTAGAACCTCTGCTCAGATGTAGCCTGTGGTAGCTCAGTAACCAATTGGTTCCCCATAGTGAGGGGAACAAGGACTATTTCTAACAGGAACTCAATGACTGGCTCTTTGGCCTCCCCACCCCCCAAGGGAGGAGCAGTCCTGTTAGGCCACAGAGGAGAGCTTTGCAGCCAGTCCTGAAGATACCTGATAAAACAGGATCAGATGAATGGGGAGGAGGTCCCCCCTATCAGTGGACTTGGCAAGGGGCAGGGTGGAGAGGAGGGAGGGAGGGACTGGGAGGGAATGAGGGATCAGGATATGGCTGGGATACAGAGTTAATAAAATGTAACTGATAAGAAAAAAATAAAATTCAAAAAAAAGAAAAAAGAAAAAAAAATGTTCGTGTTTAAAGTTACCTGGAAACAGATCAGCTATTTCTGCTTGTCTTTGGGCCACAGAGAATGCCATATGATTGAAATCCCCAGAAGTTGATTCAGGTCTGACTCCTCTGAGCCTTTTCAAGTCTCCTCAGTTGTCTCTCCAGTTCATTCACTAAACACCTATTTCCTGCTCTTTGGTCAAGATGAGTTCTTTGGAGATTTTACTATCTTCACTGTTTTTTTCCTTTCTTTCATTTAGGATCCCAACTCTTCTTAACTACAAAGATGAAGGGCTCCTTTCTACTATTTATAAATAAACTCATGGATGAAAAGTCGTCTTGTAGATGTGCAAAGCGTCTGGGGCCAGAAAAATAAAAAGACTTGGCAGGAACAAAACAAAAATTAATAAGTCAAGAAACTGTCCTGCCTCATGTTTACTGGCAAGTCTTCACCTTTAACTCATACTAAAAGACTGAAAATTGTTGAAAGACAGCATTTTTAGCCACTGTTTCCTTGAAAACATAATGTGGGATAGAACAGTAATGTCATTTACACAGACACACAAACATACACACAGACATACATACATGCAGACTCCCACACATTCTTCAAGTCTTGCAAGCTTGCTACGTGAGATGGTGTGGTGTTGAGCTTGCAGCATCAGCACCACCTGGACACTAGTAAGAGATGGAGACTCTCAGGTAGTGCTCAACACTTCTGAGTCAGAACCTGTATTTTATGAAGCTCCTCAGATGGTTTGTATGTACTGGAAAGTCTGAGAAGCAACATTCTAGATGACTTTTCTTGTCCTTTTCCTTTTCCCCTCTTCAGGTTGAGGCTCCATACTTGGGTTTCTTGTAAACCTTGTATTTTACAAACAAACAAAGAAAACCTCCCAACCAATAATACAAGGGACCTTACTGTTAGGATTTATGAACATCCTGCCTACAATGGGTTTGCAATAGGCAAAAGTTCACGGTTTCCTTCTGTTGGCAAAAAAAAGCATAGTTTCATTCTGCTTCTAAATTTATGCTGTTAATTTTACTAAGTCCTGCATGGAGGAACTTTCTGAGCTGGGATCACTAAACTGTAATTTGAGAAATGAGAGGCCAGCATTTGGTCCTGATCCCGAAGTTCCCAAATGCGGTTGAATGCTGCTTACTCCAGACAGTGAGGCATCTTCCGAGCCTGGTCACAAGTAATTTGCAAAAGTTAATGGACATGTGAAAATTCAATTTGGCTAATAAAATTTGCACCTTGTAATATCAATTTATTTTCTACCCAGATAGTTCTCTTTCATAATGCCTCTAACTGTGGTAGGTCAAGAAGAGGGAATATTTGTCAGTTAGAAATATCCCAGTACTTTCTCCCACCTCCTCACCCAATAGGATTAATCAGGGGAGGAAAATAGACTATGTTAACATTTTGCATCATTTCCACATTTTATAGCATTTGTTAGTTCAGCCCCAGTTTTGTCTACTTTTAAGAATCAAATTTTAAGGCTCATTCGTGTCTCCAAGGTAATGTTAGTCAAATTCCTCCACTAATTCACAAGTGTTTCTTTTTCCTGCTTCTGAAACAGTGTGCTCCAAATAATGTGGCTTTTCGTAATGGTCCAGTTATTGTGTTCTCCCAAGGAAAATACTCAAAGTGCTCATTTGCTTTTTCTTGCTTAAAGTACTTTATTACCATAATATATTGGCATCACTAAGAGAAATTTAGCAAGCATCATCAAGGTTAGCTGACCTCAGTTACCTCATAAAGATAATACAAAGATAAACTTTTTCTTGAAAAACTTTTTTGAGATTTTAATATAATTTATCATTTCTACTCTCCAACCCCTCCCATGTAAACCCCTTGCTCTCATTCAAATTCATGGCTTTAATTGTTGTTACACAGGCACATACATACATACATACATATATATATATATATATATATATCACATATATATAAATGCAACCTGCTAAATACATATAATTTTACTAGTATGTATATGTTTTCAGGGTTGAGAACTCAGGGTGGTTTCCAGTACTAAACGTTGTTACCCATTGAAAAGAAAAGATGTTTATCACATGACTTATATTCAGTCAATCATCAAGCATAGATTAGCAATGTAAGATGCATAGTTTATTACATTGAGAACTAAAAATACAAAACAAGTCTCCATTCTCAAGTGTAGTACAGCTTAATGAAGACATATAGAAATGCATACATTGTGGCACACCAGCTAAGATGAGTCAGAATGAGCAAAGTCCCCTACAACATCCTCCTACAACATTGCCCAACAGTCCTCACTAGATTAAGGATGGGATGGCTGAATGATGGATCAGCATGGGAAACCTATACTTGCAGTGTCTCTGGAGAATGAATGAGGAGGTGTTAGAGAAGGGAAATGCCCACAGGACACAGTCATAGATAATATCATGCATTCATTTCGACTTTGAAACAGCTCTATCTGAAATAACTGCAAAAGAATGTAATTTCACCATAGAAAGAACAATTTGAGAATAATTTTGAGAATAAATGAAACTTAATTTACAGGTCTATATCTCAAGCTTACACAGACAGTGGGGAAAGTTTGAGAGACTGCATTGCATGCTGGGTAGGTTCAGAAATTCTGAGCAAGGGCCATGGCTGGCAACACTGTGTGTGAGGGACAGGATCATGGAGTCAGAAGTAAATCTCCTGAAAAGCGAAGTTCTTACTCTAAAAGCAACAAAATTCTAAGTTAACCCAGGAAATGCAAAGGGCTTCCCAAATACTAATTCAGTCAAACAGCAATTAGTTTGAATAGCAAATTGTTTTATAATATTATTAAATTATAAAGTAAATAACAGAAGACTTCGAAGTGAGCTCAGTTAGTAAAGTGCTTGCTTTGCAAACACCAGCATCTGTTTCTAGTCCTTGTTCTTATATAAAAGGCTGAGCATGGTAGCAGACTCTTTAATTTCAATGATGGAGGGGTCTAGATATGAAGATTCCTGAGCTCTGCTGTCCAGGCAACCCAGCCCACAGTTCAAGAATAGTGAGACGCTTTGTCACACACACACAGACAGGCAGATATGGTAGCTGGTATGGAGAAAATTACTTGAAGTTGTCCTCTGGTCTCCACATGCGTACACACCTGCACACACATGAACATATACATACATACATACACACACCACACACATTCACAGATACCACACACTCACATGCACATCACACATGCATACACACATGCACACACACACAGACAGGTTGGTACTGAGAAAAATTAGCCAAGGTTGTCTTTTGGTGTCTACATGCATGGACACATGCACACACGTGAATATACACAGATATGTATGCTCACAGAACGCAAATACACACATATCACACACATACACACACACAAATGCACACATGCTCACATTCCAAACTGAAACAAGACTTGATAACAAATAAAAACAATAAATCCTAGGAAGTTAACACAATAAAAATACTTTAGTGTAAAACCATATGACTGCCATGTATAGTGGTGGCTGCTTTTAATCCCAGCACCTGGGAGGCAGAGGAAGGCAGCTCTCTGTGAATTCATGGCCAGCACATCTACATACTGAGTTCCAGGCAATCAGAGTTACTTAGCGAGGTGCCACCTCAAAACCAAAACCAAAGCACAAACAAAACCCCAAAGCATATGCCTGCAAAGATCTCATGGTCTAGAAATCAGAACCCAGCAATTAGTAAGATACTTTCCTCAGTTTGATCTTCCTGTCGGACTAATTCTTCTCATTTCCAGCTAAACTGCCTGCTTGAATCACCATCTACTGCTGCGCTATGAAGTCAGTAACTACACACACTTGGCTTTCATTCAAGGATGCTTTTAAAACATTGCTTGTAAAACAAGAAGAATTTTATTTCTACCTCTGTGGCTGTGTTTTTGTTTTTGTTTTTGTTTTTTTTTAGGAAGCAAAGAAAAGTTTCAAAAAGTTTCCAATATTGATTCTCCATTTTTGAAAATTACTTATTACTTATTAAATTATTATTATGAAAACAACTGGATTTCCCAACATGCTCCATTGAGGCCATTTCTGCAAAATATAATGTCTATGACTCTAGGTCAAATCAATGTACAGCTCATCTTCCCAGACAGTTGAATTGATTAGCTCTTAATCCTTTAAATTTTTTTTTTTTCTGCAAGCCATAACACTATAGAAGGGCCATGCTCTATGTCTGTGACCCAAAATACTTTTGAAATAGATCTAAGAGGACTTTACTGTTTGTAGAGAAACTAATTCTATGTGTATGTGTTCTGGCTTCTCTGGAGTTTAAACAACATCTACATTTGTTGATGTTCAGTCATCCCACTTTAAAAGAATCAGATAATCTATAGTCTCTCTGGCATCCCAGTGCTAGTTATTTCAAAGGTGACTGACAAAAGAATTTATGCACTGTTGCTACTACTGTGGCCTTTCACAGAGACCTTCATGTTTTCACATTCCTGTGGCCATGGCCTCTTTTCTTATTCACTTATCTGCTTTATCTTAAGCTCATTCATTCTTTATCCTTGATTTGAGACAATAATTTACCATGACAGTTAGGTACATTTTATTCTCCAACTAAATAACAAAATGACAAAAGGATTCTTTGACACTTTTCTATATATCCCTTCCCTGTTTTAGAACTTTGGTGCTTTGGGAATTTTTAACCCACAATAGGCAGAAATGAGTACCTTGTACAGCTTCATTCTGGATGCTTCTATGAGTTCAAAGATATTGCTGTGGAGCACTAGTAGTATCTGGTATTCCATAAGGCTATACTTTCAGGGGTGATGTAAGGCTCATGTGGTTATTACTACAAGAATGATTTCACTTAATTCATGAATTAAATCTATGATGATATTTCTCTTTCCTTTCTGAGCCACCAGTTTAAGCACACAGATTACTGAATGGGTTGGGTATAGAAATCCACTCTGGCTCCCACAGGTAGTTGGTAATGTAGCCGGGTCTCAAGACGATAGAGGCACTAATGTTCACCCTTAAAGACTTGAAATTGAGTTGGCATTTTTTTGAGCATTTTTATTTGTGGGTCTTTTCCATTGTTTCATTACTGGACTCCAGTGATAGTAAATGAAGCTGGTAAACAGAATGAAACAAAACACCACTGAAAGCTAGCATTGGAAGGACCTAATTGCTAAATGAGCCACAACTTTATGGATGAAATAACCATGCTCCCAAGTGGTAATGAACTAAATGATCAAAACCATAGAACTAGTTAGCAATTGTATTGAAAATATAACCTAGATTTTTTTCAGCCCGATCTGTAAGGGCTCTTAAGTGTTCATTTTCCAGTGTTCATTTCCTCCTAGATTCTTATCTATTTATTCTAAATTGAAGCGTAGGGGAATGTAGAAGTTTGAAAGCATGCAGACAGATGTATGATATTAGTTTATAAGTTAGGGTCCAGAAAGCAATCGTATACACTTTAAATATTCCCTTTATTAGCTTTCTGCTTATAAGTTACCAATTACAGATGCTTTGATAAATGAAAAGACTTAAATGAAAAGTAAAAACATAGAAACACACATATGCAACTGTATAAAGCATACAATAATTAATTAAACAAAACAGAAGTTTCCCTGTTCTGGAAGGTATAGCCACAGTACAGGGAACTGTGTGTGCGCAGGGGATGGGTAGTCTGGAAAAATGGAAGATAATGCAGGAGTAGAGTCAGGAAAGAATTTTCAAGTTCTTTAAAAACCACTGACAATTAGTATCTCTTGGTCAGCACGTGAACATAAGTGTAAATTTGGTGCAAGTCAAATATTTAATGTGTAATTGAAATTTATAAATGTTAGGTTACATTGTGAAAACATAAAAAAAAACTAGAACATGTTAAAAAGCATTCTGAAATTGATGTTGGTTCATTTCTATCCCAAATTTATATACGACTGTTTCTGGGAACTATTTAAATGATGAAACCAGGTATTGAAGTTGTGTGGCTAGTGGTTATTTTGCCCCTTTAAACATGTGTGTGGACTCTTCAGTTAAGATTTAAGGTTGGTGTGTATTGTCCCAAGTTCTGGTGCCCATGGGAAGGTCACAGAAAATATATGTTAATTGATTAATTATAGTTTGACAGAGCAGTAGGGGTGAAAAGGACAGTATCTGTTTGGTGGGGGCCTGGATCTTGGCTGGGGTCCTGGAGTTTGGCTTCCAGACAGAGAACAAAGGTCTGTTTCTCTGAGAAGCAGCTAGAAAACCTTAGGGTGAGGCCTGAGCACACCAAGCCAAGGTGTGGGAGGGTTTTCCACAGAGTGTTAGTTTGCCTCTTTTAGCATGAGATCCCAGGTGGCAAGGAAGGTCCACATTCCAAAGCCTCTGGTGACACCAAAGTGTACAGCTCTTGGTCAAGCTTCTGTGCTGAGAATGGCAGAGGCACAGGCCAAGGTCCATGCCTGGTTAGCTTTCAGCCAAGACAGGCCTGGTGAGACCCAGCCTTGCAGGCCAGAGGGCAGGCCCAAGGACAAAACCCAAAGGAGGATAAATGATGAATGTCAGACAGACTTGAAGTGAGAAAGCTCTTACCTTTACTTATGAAAAATGAAGCTGAAATGTATTTGCTGGGGTCAGGGGGTCAGAGATACTTAAAGGTCCTATCACAAAAAGGAAAATACAGACCTTAATTATCCCATGGGGGAATGGTGGGATCTCCAAGTACCACTGAAGGTCACTCCTGGACTAAGATCCTTAGGAGGGTGGAGAATTTCTAGGAATTGCTAGATGCTTGCTAGAGCAGTTTCCTTATCAGAGGAAAGGTCTGGCCTGTAATCTGTCCTGAGGGCTATATGACCTCCTTACAAGACCTGGGATCACCCAGATCAGGAGAGACTTCAAACCCTGCTGAGAAAAGGTAATCTATCATCTTAGACCAAACACAAATACTTGGCTATCTGGAAATGATGGACTTCAACCTTATCCAGCAGGTCACCACATTGGATAAGTAGAAGAATGGCAAAGTAACTAAAATGCAGGAAAATGTAGTGATAATTAAAGTGAAAAGATGGGTAGATTATAGATATGTTAAACTTTAGGCTAGGTAGACTTGACTTTGTTTTTAAAAATTAAGATACAGTAGCAATATCTTTCAAGCATAAGCTTAAATCAATTGTGTATTTTTCATGGAGCCATGGGGCTGCTGTAACAAACCTGATGCATACCACATCTAAAGGCAAGGATAATAAGCATTGAAAAAAAACTATAAGATCAAATTGTATACTAGGTACCACATAAATGACATCACTAGGACATCTCCAAATGCTACTGGCAAGTCTATTGTCCCAAACAAGTTCTCATAGCAATTGTAGTGATCAAGAAATCTATCTCTCAGATCTCCTGTAGCTGAGAAGCCACTTCCATGCTCTAAAATTTATTCATCCAGTGATATTACTATAAAAACACCGAGACAAGGCCATTCCTGGGAGTCTGGAGGTTCTTCCATCCAGTAACTTTGATTTGAAGACTGTCAACCTTACTGAAATTTTCTTAGCAGATCTCTGCTGTTTAACAGTTTCCCTCTCTTCCTCTTTCCTTTCTTTCTTTCTTTCTTTCTTTCTTTCTTTCTTTCTTTCTTTCTTTCTTTC
>NW_026585987.1:12108720-12130103 GCF_907164565.1 Psammomys obesus | reverse complement strand
TTCTTTCTTTCTTTCTTTCTTTCTTTCTTTCTTTCTTTCTTTCTTTCCTTTTTCATTTCTTTTGCAGTCTACTCTCCTGAAGCTTCCCCTTTTCTTCCCAAGCATTTCTTTTAATAAATCTGTTATGTATCTAATGCCCCAGTAAATATTCTGCAGGTTTGCATTTCAGAAAATGCAAGCTAGTACTGTATCCAAGCCAATCTTCCTCAGGATCATGACATTCTTGAGCAAACAAAATGATTTCTGTTAGTCAGGAACTAGCAGGTTTGCAGAAGAGACAAGAAAGCCCTGTGCTCTGATCTTATGAGCCACTTATCTTTGTTTTTCTTCTAAGAATGGAGTGCATGCACTTTGTTAAAAGGTTGGCAAGGTATGATGTTGAAAGACGGTCTCAAGGACCTGGAAAGGTTCATGCTCAGGTTAATTCCATGCCAGTGGAGTAGTGCACATGCCAGTGTGTGGGGTGGGATGTCTGTGGCACACACAGCATTATAAGGTACTAAATTTAAATGTATTTTTTTATGTTTCTGAGAGGGTTACAGCTTGGGTGCCATCTTGAGTCCTAACAATTACTAATGTCTTGTCCTTTTAAAGGGAGATAGCCTTTTCAAAACTTAAAGAAATTTATATCTCAAAGTATTTAAGAAAAGTATGTTGCTGGAGGGAGGCCTCATGAGGTATGCCTCGTGATCAGCTGAGAAAACTAGGCCATGGTTCATTGACGTTTTTGCATGTTATGCAGGCACCACCAAGAAGTGAAGAGCTATCTTTGCAACCCCTTTCTGAGTGAACTCCAAAAGACACCCATAAAGGGGAATCTTCATAGTGGGCAGAACTTTGGGTAATACACATGGTCCTATATCTGTTTAGAAGGAGAAATGGCCAGATGTGTACTTGTTCACGGATTTATGGGCTGTAGCCAATGGACTGACTGAATGATCAGAGACTTGGAAAAGCATGATTGAAAAATTGGTCAGAAAGACATCTGTGGAAGAAGTATTGGGACAGATCTCTACAAATGGGGAAGGATCTAAAGATACTTGTGTCCCATGTAAATGCTCATCAAAAGGTAACTTCGGCAGGGGAGGATTCAGTAATCCTCTACATAGGATGACCTGTTCTGTGGACAATCAGCCTCTTTCTCCAGCCATTCTTGTCATTGCTCAATGGGCTCATGAGCAAAGTATCCAGGTGGCAGAGATGGGGGTTATAAATGGGCTCAACAATAGGACTTTCACTCATCAATGTTTACCTGACTACAGCTGCTGCTGAGTGCCAGATCAACACTGCGTCCCAGATATGGCCCCATTCCCCAGGATGACAAGCCAGTGACCTGATGGCAGGTTGTCTATATTTGACTACTTCCTTTGTGGAAAGGACAATGCTCTGTCCTTACAGGAGTAATCGTTATGGTTATGGTTTTCCTTTTCTGCACATAATGCTGCCAAAACCTTCTGTGGACTTAGAGAATGCCTTATCCACTGTCATTGTATTCCACACAGTACTCCTTCTGGCCAAGGTACTCACTTCACAGCCAGAGAAGTGCAAAAGTAGGCCCACAATCATTAAATCGACTGGTTTTACCATGTCCTCTACCACTCTAAAGCAGCTGGCCTGACAGAGAGATGGAATGGCCTTTTGAAGACACCATTACAGCATCAATGAGGTGGCAGCAGCCCAGAGGGTTGGGGTAGGGTTCCTTAGAGGGCAATATATGCTTTGAATCGGTGTTTAATATATGATATGGTTTCTCCCATAGCCAGGATTCTCTTGAAGAAGGAAGTCTCGTCTTAAAAATCTTAGACCACTTAAAGACTGCCTGAGCTGCAGAGGCACTTGACTGAGTTCATATTTCTTCCTGGTACAGCCTGCATCCAAGTCTCAATGACTGACCGACATTAAAATCCGGCTGTACAGTCAAGGTAAAAGTTGGAGGGGAATTTGAAAGTGGGAGAGTTTCCAGTGGGCACCAGTCAAAACCTTTCTTCAAAACTCTTTGTCTTTAATAAACATTTTATTCACAAAATTCAACCTCAGAATATGGTTCACTGCAAAGTCAAACTGAAAAGCCAGGTATATCACTTATCATTTAGGCACACATGTGAAAAAAGTTTCGTGTGGTCTTAGATATTTCTTCAAACAAGTATTAGCTAAACCAATGGACAAGTTATCCACTAATGTATCTCTCACCACTTTTCTTCTTTGAGCACAATGAAGGATATACTAATAAGTTTAGTTAAGTTAGAAAGAGTGCTTCAACAGAAAACATAAAATGGAAGGAAACTGGATTGTATTGAGGAGGTATATGTCATTATGTGCCATAAAAATAATAACTCATAGTACTGTTTCTAGTTTCTCTCCATTTGCTGCCCTAGATCCATTTCCCATTCTTCTCTCCCCTGATTTGTGTTATAGGAGTCAGTGTTCTAGGCTCCTCCACTATCAGTTGAGTTTAGCCACTAAGGACAATTGTTACATGTCCTCAGGCTCATACCTCTTTCTGCTCCGCAAAACACCACACCCCACCATGATGGCTCTGGTCACATGACTCCTTTGAACTGTTCAGAGTCTTACCAGGGCTCTGAATTGCTGTACACTTTCAGACCTGGAAAAGGGAGAGTTCTGTCTCTGTTCACTATTCCTGGCTGAGTTTCTTAATTCCTCCAACCTTTTTGTAAGTTGATAATATCAGTTTTTTTTTTTCCAAGTATTTTTAGATTTGCCATCATTTTCTTCCAGGACACAGACCGATAAATAGAATAGAATTGAGTTTTTATTCTATAATGCTGATTGGTAGTATTCAAAAACAAGCATTTTAAAGCATTTTAAAGGCTGTAAGGAAATGAAGTGTAGGATGATAATACATTGCTCAAGTTTTAGACATTGACAGCAAAATCTTTTTTATCCCTTGTCTCAGAATCTTCTTGCATGAAACATCAAAACAACAGGAGACTTTCACTGGAATGTTCTTGCTCAAAGACAGTAAAATGCTTTACAAATAGATGTGTTTAAGATAGCTTTTTATCGCTGGAGTCTATAATTTGGTTCATTTGATTCAAATGCCATCTGAATGCTATTTTATAATATTATTGTCAAGTATTGATTTCTTCACACTTTTAAAATTCCCAACACTCAAATGGTACTGTTATCTTAAAGGCAGTTATTCATGAAGCATTCAAGTATATTTTTTGAGAAAGAACAGCAAAATAAAAATTCCCTGTTGCTTTGATGGCTCCTTATATAAGCCAACTCAGAGGCATGGGCTAAACACAGGCAGGATTGGATGGAAGGAAAGTAACCATTTGCTTTTTATACTCAGAGATTAATGGTCGTACTATGCTGACTGCACCTGATCTCTTTACTTGGAGGTAGAAGTGAACAAGTGAACAAGTGAAGGTAGAATTCAGCAACAGACATTAGGAAAAAAATGCAAAGCATGTGGTACCATGCCTCATTTCACCATAACCTCACTTTATTTACACAATGAAACTTCTCTGTGAAATGTATTATTTTTTAGTTAAACCGAAGGTTTCAGAAAATAAGTTAGTACTTTGCAACTGGATACTTCACCACCAACCAGTGGCTTTCAAATGTGTGGTTTTTTTTTTTTAACATCAATACACATACACACACATTTTTTTTTTAATTTTGACATATAAGCACCTCATTTATGCCTCTGTTATTCATTCAATGTTTATCTTTACCACAAGTGTCATAATCTTCTATAATATCAGTTATAGTTTATGCTTCTGCTCTAGAAAATTCCATTAGAAGGCTATTAAATGCAAGTTTCTAAATGAATTTTATGGAAATCTGAGAGTTGCTGTTTACAATGTAAAAAGCACAAACGATTCCCTTTTAAAAACAAGTCTAAATCCATGATATAAAGATGGATTCCATATTATCCTGTATTTTAAGATTACTTACATAAATATGGTTGAGTGAGAGCTTAAGAAAATATTAAATTTATATTCTTACAGCTAAAAAATGATTTCATATTCACTAGTATATTTTGATGGCTATAATAGCAGTAAGCTCAAAAGCGAGAAACAGGGATCAAGATGAAGTGATTTACTTGTGCCCCATTGCCAGTCAACATAGATTTTCAAGTTCAAACTGGAATTGTAGATTTTAATTTAGAACATGGATACCCTGGCAAAAGATCGCATCCAAAGACCTTCTAGGTCTGTGTGATCCATGTGGACTAAAAACATTCCTTTATTCCAGGAGACAGAGGCAAGCAGATCTGAGTTCAAGGCCAGCTGGTATAAAGCAAGTCCCAAGTAAAGAAAAGCTTAGGTCCAGGTGTGCTGGTACACTCCTTCAACCCCAAACAATAAAGTTAAAGTTAGTTTGTAAAAGGAAGCACCCATGTTTAAAATGATGTCTTATTGAGTGGCAGAAAAGGTGACAAATCAGAGAAGATTTGACAGAATAGGATATGCCCAACTCTCACGAGAAGAGAGAAGAAAGGGAAACTACTTAAGGGACAATGAGAGAAAAATAGAAAGAGGACAGTTTTTATTGGGAAAGTAATAGAGAGACCAGTTACACAGAGAGAGAACTCAGGTAGAGATGAAATGAGCCAGAAAATGAGGAAGAGCCAGAAGATTAGAACAGATGGTTGGAGTTAGTTTGAGGTCTGAAAACTATTGGAGCTTGATATTCATGATTGCTCCAAGAGCACAAAGTAAAACAAGTGTATTAAAGTACTTTCTAGAATATACCAGCAGCTTTTTCTTCTGGTCAGCACAGGGTATGTAGGCAAAAACCACAGCTCCTCCCTTTACCATGGACTACGACTGATTGCACACCTAAAAGTGTAACATTCCAAGCTGTTGCCCATGGGTCAGACCTGTAATGAGCCAGCATCTGGGAGCTGACTGAGCAGGCAACTGATAATCCTCCAGGAGGCTGAACAAGCATGTGGCCATGTCTACAGCTCCTTCCCCTTGCTGGCTTCAAAGAGAGAATCAAAGTCTCCAATAAGCCCACTTGTCCCCAAGAACTTATGGATCCTTCCATTCTGAGGCCCCTAGAAGTGCAAAAAGAGTTTTAAAGAGCTTATAATGTGTGGTGTAAAAGAAAGTGCAGACATCTTCCATACAGCCTCTTCCTGGCTTAGTGAAGGGTGAGTGGGGGACTCCAGATGCCAACTTATTACTTATGAAAGAATGAAGTGGACTATGTATATACTATACTGTCTATTCCAGCTGCTTTCCAATAAACAAACTTTTACCTTCTCTATCTTGGGGAACTGATGAGCCTTGATGTGTTAATATCTTGAGGGTCACAAAAAATAAAAAATAAAAAATGGAAACTGACCTTAATGAAATGCTGAATAACTTATCCAACAATTAGAGCCACTAAGTCCTTGCCAAAGGTCAAGAGAGAAGTGTGTGGACAAAATGTGATTTCAAAAAAGACAGAGAGTACTAAGTAGAAATGAAGGATTTGAAGCAGGTGATAAATGAACGTAAAACAAATCAACAGATAAGCTTATCAGAAGCTTAGGTTAAGGGAACAAAATCCTGCTACTCATAAGGTGGAGCAAAAGATTAACTCCTGAAAAGCTGCTCTCTGACCTTCACTTGGGCACCATGGCACACGTGTGCACACAAGCACACACAGACACACAGACAAACAGATACACACACAATCAATAATATGTTTTACACTGAAGATTTGCTAAGAGGTTTTCCTTACTAGAAGATGACTAAGGAGATAGTATTTGTTTGATTCTATTAACTATAAGCCTCATGTGTATATCATATATATTATGCAAAATAATATATATTGTAAAAGCAATAATTAAGAAAATACAGAAGCCAGGCACGCTGGTGTACTCCTGTAATTCCAGCACCCAGGGAGACAGAAGCAGGTGGATGTCTGTGATTATGAAGCCAGACTGGTCTACAGAGCCTGGTCCAGGCTACACAAAGAAACTCTGTCTTGAAAAAATAAACAAACAGAAAAGAAAATACAGACAGGCCTAGTGGCACATGCCTTTCATTTCAACACTTAGGACACAGAGATGGGTGGATCTTTGTGAATTTAAGGCCAGCTTGGTCTATATATTTGGTTTTAGATAAGCCATGGCTATATAGTGAGACCCTACCTAAAACAAAACAAAACAAAACATAAATTTAAAAAAATCTACTAAAAATGTCTACTAAATAAATTCTTTATAAGGGAAATTGGTTAAGTTGTTATACATGCCAGATTTATTCTTATATTCACAAATTGGCCTCATTTCCTCTTTATTTTTATGTATTTAAAATTCTCAGACTAGAAAAAAAGAAATTGGCTCTGAACACCTCTACAGTGATTTGTATAAAGCAAGTTTCAATAAGTGTTTATGAGATGAATGAAAGACTGAATGGGAGGTACAGAAAAGAAAAACCAGTGCCATGGAAATAGTAACAGGTACTTCAGTAATTGATACCTGTGGACAGTTGAATTAGTTTCCCTAATCAAACACTAAATTGCAATAAATCATAGTCAACTCTAGCAATTAATAATGTTAATCCTGTCAGGAATGGGAGAAGACAGGGAAGTAATAGGAAAATTCCATTTGCACTGATGCTTTAATGAGACTTTGGAAAATAATAAGCCTATCACATGTTTTGAATTTTGTTTCTTATTTGGGACTAGTATTTGATAATCACTCAGAAAAAATACATCTATTGATGAGTCAAGGTTCTTAAAATCCCTTTAGGGCTATTATCTCTAAAACTGTGGAGTAAGATTTTTAAAAATAACCACGATGTCATAAATAAATGAAATAAATATGAAAAGTCAATGTTGCACTAGCAATTATATAATAAGCCATGGTTTGAGATATGTCATTATTTATTGTGTGGTGAACTCAGTAGAAATTTAGGTTTTTGATAGAGGAATATTCTAGACTCTCTCAAAATACATTCCTTTCTGAGGTCGTGACGTGGTAAGGATAGATGTCAAGATATGGGCACAGAATGGTAACAGGAGACAATACTGAATGAGGATGAAGAGAGTTTTTAAAACAGCAGATCAGTGATGTCTGGATAGAGACCAACAGCATCATCTGATCTCTTTTGAACTAGAGCACAGCCCTGGGTACACAGAAGGGAAGAGTTACACCAACGCTTCTGGGGTTATTTTGATATTAACATATTGACTCTAGCATAGATGCTGGCTATATGGGCAGCCTAATATATTGTACAGAGCCTCTTTAAAAAGGTTTGTAGGTGTTGAAGGTGCAGCCTTCAATGTCTCACTCTTGAGGAATTGCTTTGGTGATAAATGACTACCACTCTGAATGATAAGATCCTCCCTGCATTCAATGTGTCATGGAATTGAGTAGAATAGACTGCCATCTTGGATGTAGAGGAAAGATAGCTCCAGAGTGCTTTATGAGTTCAGCTGAGGTTTGCTCCTAGTTGTTTGACATATGCCACTTGTACTAATCCTGAAGACACTCCTTAATAAACACATGCTAATTTCCATCTCATAATCCAATTTCCTGGAATACCCCACCTGAGAAAGATTCTCCTACCTATCAAGGGTACTTCCATGTTAGCCAATAAAAAGCTATCGGTTCAAGTTTCTGAGTGTTTCATTCTCCAAACTGCCTCCCTAGGCTTTTTCCTGCTACCTTCTAAGCCTCTCCACAGGCCTGCAACTGAAAACCTAGCCTCATGGTATCAAGCTCTAGGACTATTCTGGTGTTGATGGAAGTACTTAGAAGATACTTGCTTAAATATGCTTAAATATGACCTCAGCCTTTGAAGTAGCCTATGTATAGCTCAAAGTATCCAGGACAAGTACTGTGGAAAAGATGGAAACACTTTCCTTACTTAAAAGGAAGTGTTCTTAGCCAATTGTTAAAAGAATCCAGGCTAAAGGTGCTCCAATTAGTCAAAGAAAAAGCAGAAAATAAAATGGTGTCTTACTGTTAATACTTCAAATTTAAGCAATACTTGATTTAACTTCATAAAAACAAATTCAGTGTGAGCCAAATGAAACACACCTGTGTGCTGGATTTGGCTCAGGAGCATATATTTATGTCCTTAGTGATAAGATCTCTCTGGTCCACAGTCCCTGGCGGGCAATTTCAGGAGAATACTTGGAAGCTGGCTGGCTTTTCAAGTTTCTGCCTGACATGACAACTTGCAGTAAGCCTGAGATGAGTTGAGGTCAAGGAGTCCAGTGTAATCTGTCTCTAAGAGTCATTTCTTCCAATGGATCTGATTCACCGATCAAGGTTGCACTAAAGCTGTTTATCTCTTACAGAATAGCTTTCACCACTGTCCTTTACAGTGGTTATACAAATTAGTGCACGACTTGACAGAAATTTTTCTTATCACAAGGCTTTGAAACAATGCTCTATAGTTTGAGTCTTAAATGAAAGAGTGCTTTTATGAGAAGTGCCTGTCTGTGGATAGTTTTCATATTTCAAATTCATTTGGAAGTCCCATTGACATGTCTACTTAAAATTTTTCTGGTTAAGATTTTTCAAGTTGCTGGTTCTTTTTGAAAAAGAAAAATCTATTTGTTCCAAATATACCAATCTATAACAGATAGCTTTCTTAATAATAAGAAAGGAAATCTAGAATTGTAAGAAAAAGGAGTATCTAATGAATTTAATATGCAAACTTAAGGACAGTTTCAGGGTCTTATACTCACAGTTTCGTTCTCTTGATTAAACGTGTACTGATTTTCTAATTTTTTATTCAGAAAGCAGTCGACTAACTTCTTATATAAGACTACTGCTTGGTAACAGGCAGTACACAGATCCAGTTCAAGTACACTCTTATTTTTGTAGCTCTCTTTGACAGATTTATGAGCTATGATATCACTGCCTTTAAGAATATTCCCTTGGGAGGGGAGGAGGGAGGGGCTAATGGGGGGATACAAAGTGAATAAACTATAATTAATAAAATAAAAAAAGAATATCCCCTTTAAGAACAAGTTATAGACAAGCCCTGAAAGGCAAACATGTTGAATGAAGAGAAAGCCTTAAGCCCATGCTTCACTCATAAACTCCTAATGGAGTAGGGTTTGGGAGTGTTTTCCTATTTTTCTCAAAAAATAAAACATCTCCTTAGTGTAAGGCCTCTCTATGGCTGAAAGAGAATAAGAAATTCCCTGGAATGACATAAAATATCTTAACAAATCTGACTCTTCTTATTCCAATTTCTCTCTGCCCACTACAAGGTATCCAGGAAGTCACTGGACAATACCTAAACACTCTTTCACATTTCTATACTCTGTCTTGCTTGTTTCTGTTGCCAGAAATGCTTCCTTCTTACAGTTCTGCCACGTCACAGTCACTGGACCAGTAGACTCTAGACATGATTAAGATGCAACTTCATCTTTAGACATCATTAAATATCTAATTTAGGAACATTTCTGTACTTTTCTTTGGCCCCCTTCTGAGCTATGATCACCACCCCTTCTTCATGTTATATGTGAATTCTTCCAAGATAAATGTCCATGTCTTGAAAATTCCTTGGGAAATTGTGCACTAGTAGTAGAGGCCTTGGTAAATATGCCACTGGACTTTTCACATAGCACCAGGCTCTAAGGAGCAGGGGAACTGGCAGACATCTAGATGTCCTCTGACAAAGATGTTCTCCTCTCAGTGCATCCCAGCCTCTTGGAAAATGCTGAGTCATGCCTTACAATGATGCTGGCTGATACCCAAGGATCCTGGGATCTGAATCTAAGAAAGCTGTGCAGGCCAATTCATAATTCCATCAGGATGACATTTTCACTGGCCCTGATACCTTTCTTGAAAGAAACAAATGCTTCTTGAACTAGGCTTCCTTCCTAGTGAATGAGAGCATGCCATCGGAAGTTATATGTTCAGCCATTTTGTGAACTAGTTCTTAAAGCCTTCATTCAAAACTTCATTATCACAACTTAAAATTTAATTATATTAAAAGCAAAGTGATACTGAAAATCAATCACCTCATAATCATTTTACTTCATTTAATTTTTATATATGCTCTTGAAGTTATTTTTGTCTATGATGTCTACCTGTGAGAAATACCATGTAGCAGTTGGCCACATCCAACTTTTACTTTCTGTCATATTGGCAAAGTGGGAATGCTATGGAAATCAGCAAATGCTACAAGAGATCCACAAAGTTGCTAATCATTGAGTGACACACCACTTCAATAGTCTTCATCGCCCAGCCTTGAGTGAACTATCTGCTCCCTGCTCCCAGACTTCATTCAGCCACTCAGACCCTTCCTCCACTTTGTCCTAAATGAAGCCATAGCCAAACTCATAGGCATTACAGGCTGAAATGAAACTGCTGGTATGCGATGCTTAGGGGATACCTTTTAAGTGAAATTAGAAAGTCAGGAGTTAAGGACTGGTTTGCTCAAGACTCACCTCTCTACAAGCTGGCATCCAACAAATAGAGCTGGCTTCCTGAAAAGGACTATGGGACCATCTAGCTCCATGCTCTAGGCAATCAGTTCTGTTAAACTTGCTGTGGCTCCCAGTCTCTTTATCATACCAAGGAGAGGAGTTAGTGCACAGCCACAGATGCTAAACAGGACTATCAGGTGCAATAACGACTGAGCAGACCTGGTGAGCAGCCAATACACTGCTGCTGTAGGAAATTAATTTGAAGGAGCTACGAAACCCACTGATCTTCCTACCTTCACCTTCTTTTGTTCTCTTACCTACTTCCATGCAGACCACCTGAACAGCCTCCTAATTGGCCTCCAGTTTCATTTTCTCGCTTCCAATTTATAAACTGAAATGAGAATCCTTCCTTTATGGGAAACTGTTATTCCATCTTTCTAGAGCTCTTACCCCCAGTTGTCTCTTTGGTGAAACAAAAACATAAGAAGGCAGCCAGCCCTGGTACTACAGTCAGACAGATCTCCTTACTGCACTTATCACATCACTCAGTCACTCCACAAGTGCATCTGCCTTACAGCCAATCTTTCATCTGCAGAAACACCCATGTCACCATCAACCCACTTCCTCTTCCTCCTAATCTCCACTTAAGATCTATTTCATTAACGAAACATTATACAGCTACTCTACTCTGCTGGTACCAGGCCAGGTACTCCAGAAATCCCTCTCAACTGGATCCCATCTCTTTTTCACTTATTAATTCATCCATCCCATTGAAGAGTAACAAAAACATATTAATTAACATACATAATGAGCCATAGATCAGAGGAAAGGACAAATAACATGCAAGGAAGATGAGAATAAAAAATATAAAGCATGCTGTTTGGGCTGTATTCAATAAGAAAAATATAAATTGAATTTCTAATTCTTAAATTTCAGCATCCAAAGCAGACCAGAAAGAACCAATACGAGATTTACAATTATCACAAGAGAAGAACATTTCAAATTCTAAGAAGTGGCATTCACTACATCATTAGGCATTTCTCCTACAGATTCTTCTCTTCATCAATGGGAGCAGTGAGTTACCAATCTGTGCTGAGTCTGTGGTGACACCTTTCATAGATCTGCCTCTTTAAAAAGGTGAAGCAACAGTTACAATTTTCCAGACTTGTTCATAAGATGCTAGGCAAAATTAAACCATTAATGAGTGCATCCTGACTTCTATGTCTGTTGGTCTGTCTCTCTGTCTTTCTCTCTCTTTGCTCTCATTCTCCCTCAGAGCACCCTTAAGTTAGGATGTTTAGGATTCTTGTTGTTAATGGTAGAATCCTGAATGTTTTATTCCAGTAGGGTCACAAAGTCAAACTATTATTATTGTAACATTAAACATATTTTTTCCCAGAATTTTTCTTCCCAGAGTGTACTGTGTTTTCAGATTCTATATGGAAGGCAATGATGTCATCATTCTCATATCTAATGGTATGCACCATTTTTACATCTTTTGCTGTAATATTTAAAACAGTAAATAGTAATAACTAAATAGCCAAAACACACAAAGCTAAATATTATCTTTGAGAGTTTTTAAAGGATAAATAAAGAGACCTGAGATAAACAAAACAAACAAACAAAAATCCTGAGGACTACTTTGTACACCAATTATGAGTGAGTAGACAAGAGCTCTGGAAGTCATGATGTCTTATTACCAAGGTGATTACAGAGAAGCCACAGTTGGCACCAAGATATCATTGACTAAGAAAAGAAATATGGCTTTAAACAGTACATTGGTAATGATGCTGTTATTTCCGTGTGTTTGGAAGAAAAGAAAAAAAAAGAAAGTAGAAAAGCATAAGAAATATGTCAAAAAGTAATGGAAAAGTTGAGTATTATTCATGTTTAAATTGTGTTTCCCAACCAAGGATTGCATCAGTTAGTGTGGGAACCATCTCACTACTGAGAGTGTCTTCCAGCCAGGGATCCATGCCATCTCTAAGTATTATCTAATTTCTTAGTAAACAAAAGAGTGATATGGAGATTTGAGTGCTGCTAAAAGGGTCCCATTTACAAAGTCGAACAACTTAAAGTCTAGAACTGAAGGAATCGAAAGTGATAGAATATACTTAGACATGAGTTTTTATGTTCATGAGCACAACACTGACAAAATGTTGACAGATTTCATAAGAAGCTACTTAGGATCTGGGCAGATGATTCAGTGGGTGAAATGTTTGCTAAGTAAGCATGAAGACCTAAGTGTAGATTACAGTTTCAACTAGAAGCTGGTGTGAAGTCACATGCCTGTAATATTAGCATTGGTCTACAAGTGAGTAGATTCTAGGGGATCAGTGGTCAGACAGTCTAGCTGAGATGATGAGTTCCAGGTTTAGGGAGAGACCCTGTCTCAAAAACAATGTGGAGAGCAATAGAGGAAGACACCCAATCCCAAAGTCAACCTCTGGTTTCTACATACATATGTTTGGGCACACACCATTTTGGTAAAGTGAGTTATATAGGAAAACTCTGGTAGTAAGAGTTTCCAAATCAAATACAAGCAAGTGGACTGATTAGTAGAGAGATTTGTTTTATACTCTTATAAAGGATCAGATATAGTGTTGGATGTTGGCTGCGTGGGTGGGTAGATTTTTTATATTACCTCTCAATCTAAGCTGAGCTCATTGGCCTTTTTTCATCTTTCAGCTTCAAGACCATGCTTTAGAAATGTGCAGCTGAGTGTTCAATTAAGAAGATTCCTTCACCATTTCAGACCTTCAAGAGTGCCTAGTCAACTCAAAAGGAAACAGCATTGGGATCAAGTATCTGAAGTCCCCATCTATTTCCAGCTAAGGGAATTCCCCCCACAAATGATAAATGTGTGTAATCCCTTTGGTCTTACTGCACATTCCTATCCCAGGCTCTGCATTCCAGGGCACTGCCTTCAGAAATATTTACCATCCAGCCACTTATTTTGTGGCCTTTTAACACAACTTGGCTTCTACAGGAAGGTAGCTCTATGGCTCTGAGCTTTTAGATGAAGGAGCAAAACAGCTGTACCCATGCTTCATTCTTCTTATGTTGTCCAGTACTCAATACAGGGCTTCCTTAGAGGTTGGCTATGTAAATGTATACCATATGAGCTGACTATATTTGTTCATGAAAAAATAGGGCATAGGTCTTTTTTCACAAGCATTTGAAAGAGGCAGCTTCCCTTGGCTTCATACATTGTACCCTAAAGAAAAACACAGACATTCAAATAAAATGAAGTCTAAAACCACTTACAGAAGTGTTTATTAATTTCCTACTTTAAACAAAATCATTTATCAGATAAACATAAACATGAGGTATTTACAGCCAAAAAAATGAAAGTGTGGGAACCTCATAGCTGAAAACTGAAGTCCAGGGTTGATTATCATAAATAAATTTCAAAATAGCTATTATTTGGTAACAATAAATGATGCTTGTATAATTAATCACCATTTTAAAAGAACTATGTCCCTATCATTGATTGCTTTTAAACCAAAAATGTATGATAAAATCTGTAAGGTAGAAGTCAGAATTTCAACCAGCCTAGACTTCTATGGAGACTCATGGAAAGCATTTCTCTTTTACTGTGGCTCTTCAGTGACAGACACCCTTTTCTTACTAGATTGAGCAGTTGTTTTTTTTTAATCCAGTCACTAGGCTTTCCTGAGTGGATATGTAAGAGGAAATGAACAGAGAGAGAGTGAGAGATAGAGATAGAGAGAGAGAGAGAGAGAGAGAGAGAGAGAGAGACTCAATGAAGAGGCTCTTTCCCATTCAGAGAGAAAATGAATTTTACCACTAAAGATGCATTTATTTGGATGATGTATGGTCCTCTCTTAAAATGTGAAAACCCTTGAGAGAATTACCATATTCAGAATTCCCAGGCCATCATACCTAGGAATAATTTAGATCTCCTGATTCTTCTCAACCAGCAGCTAAAAATTAATAGGTCTTGAAGTAGAAGGCATAGGTCAAGGTGTGGAGTTATTTGGGGAAGGGCTGGCATGGAAGATGCAGAGGAGAACCCAGACAAGGGTTAGTGGGGGTTGCTGAATTGGATGCATGAGCACAGGGCATGGAGATAGGATGAGGAGCTTCAAAGAGCTTTGAAAGCCTTTGGTGCAGAAAACAATACTCTCAACTGCATGGCCTACTATGGAGCATATCTAAGATTTACTAGAGCATTCCTTGACATGATTTTGAAGCTTCTTTCCTTACCTCCCACTCTTTCTGGTTGCATTTATGTAAATACACTTCTGTTTTAGCAAAAGTGTAACAGCTCAAAATGTAAACATCCTATCCTCTGGTTCTAAAAGAGATATCCAGTCTGAAGAATGACAGAACAGGGTCCATGAAAGATGCTTGTCTCAAGCGAATAAAATGTAATTAATGTAAAAAAAATTAATAAAAAAAGATGCTTGTCTCACAAGAGGTCAAGAGTTCACTTCCTGAGTGTAACTGCTTCAACCCTAGTCTGAAAGTGCCTTCCCTATTTCTGGGCATTCTTGATGCTGTCGGCAGCTGGTATGGCTCCCACAGCCAACCCTTGACAATGTTACAGCTGTTTTCTTTCCTGTCAAAGCCACTTAAACTCCCAGAGTTCCCTGCATTCTTTTCAGCCAGCTAGAGCGAAGGGTGGACGATTGGGCTCAAGTGTTTTCATCTTGATCACAGAAATGTACATTTGCTTAATGTGGAATGCTTCCTCACAGAGCTCCCTTTTAGAGACTGTGAGGTGGGTGGCCAACAGAGCATTCTTGCCTGCTTGCATTTTCCTCAGAGGAACTGAAACAAGTTGCTAGGCTTCCATCAGGGAAACCAACCCCAGCTCTATAACACATAGAGCTGGATAAAAAAAAAAAAAAATCCAATAGGGAATGGAGGTGAGGTGTCATTTCCCTTCAGCTGTGGACAGCCTCACCAGCTCTGGGCACACACATCATGCTTCTATGCCTGCAGTTCTCTTAGCCATCACCTGCTAGCACCAATAAGAATGTATCTACTTATCTATTGCTACAGGTGACACTGCTTGATGTCATACTTGACTCATTTTATGTTGGTCTATGGTCACACTTGTCACAGACAAATTTAAATAGCAAGGTGCTGGGATACTTGATTGTAACAGAACTCTTCTTCATTCTGTGTTTGCAATCTGAGTATGTGATAAAATCTGATGGTCTGTGTTTATTTTCAGAGAGACAGTATCTCTTAAATGTCAAATAGTGTTTCCAGCATCTTAATTTGTATCTCTATCATGCTGTTGACATGGTACATGCCACAAAAAAGCCCATTAAAAGGAATGCACCTAAAAACCACCTCTCGCAGCTGACTAGAAAATACCAATTTTAAATACCTTTTCCTACAGAAATGCCACTTTTTCTTTCTAACTTCAATTTTTAGGTGTCTAAATGGCTACAGACAGACTGTTCTGGAAAAGGTTTTCATGTTGCAAGTAAGACTTGCCTGTAGCTTTTACTCTAAGTGCCTGGCATGTGTTCAGAACAGAATAGTAGATCCACATAGCACAGGCGCAGCTGAAAGTGAGGGTACCAAGCGTGTCTCGTTTACTCTCACCTTTCCAGTGTCCATCTCTAGCCTCCTTTTTAGTGAAGCTAGGATGATGCTGGGCAGGTAGTAGTGTTCCCAAGTAACATTGTGGCCAGGAGAATATCATTAGTGTTGCCTTGTTCTCTAACTTCCCAATTACCTCTTTTTGACTTGGACCCAGAGCTATTCACAAGTGTTTTCACCTCCATCTGGCCCTCTCTGGCTATGCCTTTCTAATTATCACTGTTTGAACATAATGGCTTCGGTTTTGTTGGGTCTTGCCAAGTAATGATAGCAAATTTGCTTATCTAAGTTAGATAGAGATTGCAATTTTTAAGGCTTGTTGTTTATTCCAAACATAACCCAAGGATTTGTTTCTATCTTCAATCTTACATATGGGTGGTACCTCACTCAGCCTATTAGACACATGACCTTTTAGAGACTCTTTGTACACTGGAAGACAAAGAGGTAGTTAACCTTGAAGTCTCTCTCTCTCTCTCCCTCTTCTCATATCCCCACAAATGCTTTCTAGATTATTGTTAAAAGAAAATCTGGCACCATCTATTATTCAGAGATTTTCTATTTAAAAGGCCAAATTATCAGCTGAGAAAAATTTAGTCTCTTATTAAAAATCTGAAGTTACATGAAAACAAGAAAAATATTTGAGACAAGGAAGAAAGGGCTAAGAAAGAGAAAGTGTTGTTTTTAAGAAAAGATTTATTTATGTATTTTTATGTTTTTGTGTGTGGACCATATGAGTGCAGGTACCATTGAAGGCCAGGGGACATCAGATCTCTCAGAACTGCAGTTATAGGCAGTTATCAGCCACACAGTGTGGTTGTGGGAACTGAACCCATGTCCTCTAGAACAGAGGTCATCTCCTCAGTCCTGGAAACAAAAACTCTTACAGACTTTTCTCTTTTCTTTTCTGAAGACAATCATAAAACACAATAATACACAATCATATAACATAATCATATAACACAATAATAAGGATAACACACAATAATAAGTCAAGAGAAGTGAATGGTGGAGCACACTTTCAGGACTAATGACATGTTCAGCTATTCAAGACACGATGTGTTTCCTTCCAGAAGCTGGAAAATATCAACGAACTGATAAACTGATGATGTCTACTGACTTTTGGAGGACAGAAGGTAAGAGATATGTCATGGTTTGAATTGATGTAAAAGGTCAGATCTTAAACCTGTGCCTTTGACCTGGATTCTGAGTAACATTTTCACAATGACTTGTTAAATTGTTCCTGTGTGCCTGGGAAGGAAGCAGCAGGTCACTGGGAGCCGGTGTGTCTCCGCTGAGAACAAATCTCTTCAGGAAATGCCCTTCCTTTCCTTTCTTGGATGGATTATTGGACGATTGTTTAGGGAAGTGTTGACATGTAATGTTTCTCAATTTCAGTGAAGCAGGTTTATGTCATAGCTTATGATACACTGTGAGCAAAATATATTATTGCGACCTGAATAATCATGAGGTTAAATGAAATCACCGATGGCTGAAGAAAAAAAAAATGATTGAGAAATTAATTATAGAATCCAGGAACCCCTCAGCATAGCCCTTCGCTGTAGGTTGCAAAATGTTCTGAAACTGTTTTTCTAAAGGTTTTTGTCTGAAATAAATGCATACAATGTTAATTCTGTCATGAAGAACACAAGAACAGAATTTTCAGCTTATTTTATCACATCAGCGAACACTTATTTCTGAGAAAATGTGAAATCCTAAGTCTAAATTCAAAATCCTACAGCAAGATCACAAGCACTTCTCATTTGTACTTCATTTGCCGCTGGCTGACCCACAGCTGAAAAATGCTCTCCCAGAATCCTCCCTGGCACCTGCAGAGTCTGCTCCGGTCTGATCTTATTCAAGGCATTATTTTCACTTTGAAAACAAGCTTCAAAGTAGAAAGCAAATCACAACAGTCTTAACAAGCCACATTTTAGCACCAAGAGTCTTAGTCTTCTAGGCTCTGTCTTCTCTGTCAAGAAGAAAAGATGTCTACAAAGCATTAAGGGAATGAGTGCCGATGAAAAGAAGATACAACAGTGGGCAAAGAACAGGGTTCAGACTGAGGGGAAAGCATGTGGCTCCAAGAATTTCATCTTCTTAGTTTGTGAACCCTTTGTACCAAGGTAAGGATTTGTGAGACTAAGTCACATTTTAATTTCTTAAAAAAAAATACAGAAAACAATGAGAAGGCATCCCCGAAGTTCATATTCTCATAAGAAAGTGAAAGGGGCAAAGCTTCGGGGACTTCACAGAAGATAAAATGGCTGTGTTTGTACAGAACGCCCATGGAGGAAGAAAGAGTTTAGACCACTAAGATCAAAGCTTACAGCTACCATCTACCTTTCCTTGATCCTTCAGTTTTCGGAGTTCTGGACCAGAAATCTGATCCCGATCCCTTCTGGCTTTGACAAGAAATTGTGAAAACAAAGCCAAGCCAGGAACATGGAAAAGTTCTTCCTTCCTTCCTTCCTTCCTTCCTTCCTTCCTTCCTTCCTTCCTTCCTTCCTTCCTTCCTTCCTTCCTTCCTTGTTTTTAGCCCATCCACTCTCCAGTGATGGGGGTTTGGTTGAGAAGAAGAAACCTTTTCAATAAGATTCTAAAATGTTCCCATTTCTATTGCATCATGACTTAGTCCTTAGAAAGCATGAATCTTTTAAATGGCTTGTCGTGTGTTTTCTTTTTGTTTACTATGAAATATAGACACAAAAATTTCACAATATTTGACAAAGAAGCCAAATCCATTCAATGGAAAAAAGACAGCATCTTCAACAAATGGTGCTGGACCAACTGGATGTCTACATCTAGAAAAATGAAAATAGATCCATATTTATCACCCTGCACAAAACTAAAGTCGAAGTGGATCAAGGACCTCAACATAAAACAAGATACTCTAAATCAGTTGGAAAAAAAAGTAGGGAACAACCTAGAACTCATTGGCACAGGAGACAATTTCCTGAACATAACACCAACAGCACAGGCTCTAAGAGCAACAATCAATAAATGGGACCTCATGAAACTGAAAAGCTTCTGTAAAGCAAAAGACACTGTCATCAAAACAAAACGACTGCCTACAGACTGGGAAAGAATCTTCACCAATCCTTTAACTGACAGAGGGCTAATATCCAGTATATATGAAGAACTAAAGAAGCAGAAAAGCAGCAAACCAAGTAATCCAATTAAAAAATGGGGAACAGAGCTAAACAGAGAATCCTCGATAGAGGAACATCGAATGGCAGAGAAACACTTAAAGAAATGCTCAACCTCATTAGCCATTAGAAAAATGCAAATCAAAACGACCCTGAGATTTCACCTTACACCCATCAGAATGGCCAAGATCAAAAACTCAAGTGACAACACATGCTGGAGAGGTTGTGGAGAAAGGGGAACCCTCCTCCATTGCTGGTGAGAATGTAAACTGGTACAACCACTTTGGAAGTCAATCTTGTGCTTTTTCAGACAATTAGGAGTAGTGCTACCTCAAGACCCAGCTACACCACTCCTAGGTATATACCCAAAATTTGCTTAAGTACACAACAAGGACATTTGTTCAACCATGTTTGTAGCAGCTTTATTTGTAATAGCCAGAACCTGGAAACAACCTAGATGTCCATCAACAGAGGAATGGATACAGAAATTGTGGTATTTTTACACAATGGAATACTACTCAGCAATCAAAAGGAGGAAATCATGAAATTTGCAGGCAAATGGTGGGATCTAGAAAAGATCATTCTGAGTGAAGTATCCCAGAAGGAGAAAGACAAACATGGTATATACTCACTTATATAGACCTACAAGATATGATAAACATAATGAAATCTACACACCTAAAGAAGATAGTCAAGAAAGCGGACATGGGCGAAGATGATCAATCCTCATTTAGAAAGACAAATGGGATGTGCATTGAATGTATGACAGAAGTCTACCGCAAAAAGCATCTGAAAGACTCTACCTAGCAGTGTTTCAAAGCAGACACTAAGACTCATAACCAAACCCTCGGCAGAGTGCAGGGAATCATATGAAAGAAGGGGAGTTAGTATGATATGGAAAGGATAGGAGCTCTACAAGGACCAAATATATCCGGGCACAGGGTCTTTTCTGAGACTGACACTCAACCAAGGACCATCTATTGATATAACCTAGGACTTCTGCTTGGATGTGGCCCATGGTAGCTCAGTAACCAAGTAGTTTTCCAAAGTAAGGGGAACAAGGACTATTTCTAACAGGATCTCAAGGGCAGGCTCTTTGACCTCCCCACTCCCCCCAGGGGAGGAGCAGTCTTGTTAGGCCACAGAGGAGGACTTTGCAGCCAGCCCTGAGGATACCTGATAAAACAGGGTCAAATGAAAGGGGAGGAGGTCCCCCCTATCAGTGGACTTGGAAAGGGGCAGGGAGGAGACCAGGGAGGGAGTGTGGGGTTGGGGAGGGAATGAGGGAGCGGGATACAGCTGGGACACAGAGTTAACAAAATGTAACTATTAAGAAAAATAAAATTAAAAAAAAAATTTCAATCTGCTGTATTTTAAACAAAGGTGATTCTGTTTAAGAAAAACACTAACACACTGTAAATAATTCAATAAGAAAATTTAAGAAAAGGTAGGCACACTTCTATTCAGGCCCCACCATTCTTTTGGTGTATATAACACTTGGGCTCAGTGTTGGAATGACTGATCTCAACTATCTGACTATTCAATATTTTGATCCTTTAACTTTTCCACGTTATGTATGAATAATTTCTTCAAAAATCAATTCAACAAACAAACCAAAACAAAAACCTTATCTGTTATACCCAGCACCACACGTTTGGGCTTTTTTTAGTCACACATTCTTCACCTTTACCAGCTTTGGCTGGAGTCCCAGTCTTCTGGTTCAGATGTTCTTTATGGCCTGGCAAGAGGGGCATTTTGAGGTCAGTGGAGCTCTGGTGAGGAGGGGTGAAGAGCAGGGAATCCAGAAAGATATTCCAAATGCGCTGCTGTCCTGAAAAAAATAGCTCTATTTCTGCATGTTGCTGTTCATTGTTTTTGTGGGAAACGTGGAAAATATGCCCCCAAATTGATGAAGACAAGGTGTTGTTCAAAGGTAGTTTCTTGCCTATCAGCATGTAGGTAATCCCCAGACTGCTATCCTTTCTATCCAAGCCCAATGGCTCTTTTAATTATATGACAAATTTCTTTTTTAATTAAAAATCTTTTAAATTTATATCTTAAGAATTTCATATATGGCTCTATTTACATAATTTCTGCCCTTCCTTTCTACATCCTCCCACATTCCCCCAACTCCTCAAATTCATGACATTATTATTGTCAGACACACATATGTAATACATATATGCATCCATACATTCTTATATGTAAACAACCTGTTGAGTTCGTTTATTGTTGATCATATATATGTGTGTGTGTGTGTGTGTGTGTGTGTGTGTGTGTGTGTGTGTGTGT
>NW_026585987.1:12085908-12108710 GCF_907164565.1 Psammomys obesus | reverse complement strand
TGTGTGTGTGTGTGTGTGTGTGTGTGTGTGTGTGTGTGTGTGTGTGTTTAGGGCTGACTGCTTGGGTTTGAATGGACTATAGTCTCTAGAGAAGACTGATTCTTCCTCTTTCAGCACTCAACAGCCATTAATTGTGTAGGGTCAATATCTATCTTTAAAAAAACAGTCACCCATTCAAATGTCATGTTGCCTTATAAAGTTAAAAGTAAGGAGCCTTCCCTTCCCATAATGCCTGTTATCTTTGGAAATGGTGATTTTGGTTGGAAAGTATTCTTAACCATCACAGAGCCTGAAACATGCACCTCTTTCCTTCTAAACACTTTTCATGGAGTCTTTGCAAGTTAGGAGGAGGAGTGGTAGGATACAGTGTGGACTGAAAGAGCAAATGTGTTACAGTCAGAGAAGGCTGAGGAAGAGGGAAAGGAAAGAAAACATGTTCTCAGGTACTTAAAAACAGTGTGATGTCTGGATTCCTTTTTTATAATTGATCACAATTTATGCTGAGAAAGGCTTTTTGAGTCAGAGGGTTTGGAAAGTTCTTTATATATATATTAACATTTAATCCTTTCAGTATACCTTTGTGTTAAATGTATAGTTATTCCCTTTGATTAATGAGGAAACTGAGGCAAAGAAGAGTGAAGTCACTTCCCTGAGGTCAGCAGAGGCAGGATGGAGTCCAGCCTATTCCCTGAGCCACTATGGGCTGCACTACCTGAACAGGACAGAGCCATCTGTGACACTCACTAGGTTAGCATTGCTAACACTACCTTAGATAATCTCTCTATCAGGCTTACAAGTTTCCCACGCCCTTCTTCCTTTTAGATTTGTTAAAAGAAAATACACCTTGTGTATTTATTTACAATTTCATTTTCAAAACATCAAGATACATTCATTCTTTGGCATCTCCAAACTTCAAAAGGATTAAAACTTGAAAAATAGTGCTTGCTTTTGTAACGTGGATTTAAAAGCAAAGAAAGTATGAAGACAATAACAGACTAAAACCTACAGCAGAGAGTGTGTATATATTCTTAATAAGCTTATAAAAGCTTCAATGTACTCTCCAATAGGATGGGTCTTTGGTTGTGCCAAGCACTGGTTGGGCATTCCCTCAATCTCTGTTCTACCTGCTCATTCTTTAGCTCTGCACATCTTGTAGGCAGGGTAAATTTTGGGTCAAAGTTCTTGTGAGTGGGTTGGTGTTCCCCTTCCTCTGCTAGGAGACTAGTCTAGTTAGAGGGTGTTTGCTTCAATTTCTATGGCCACTGCTACTAGAAGTCTCTGCTACAGTCCCCCTCATATCCTCTTAGAAGCCTGCCCCCACTTAAGTTTCCAGCTTGTCACAAAAATACCCTTATCCTCCATTTCTCTTTTTTCTACAGTCCTTCTGTCCTCTTGCCATTGCTATCCTCAGGTCTCATCTCCACCCTCTTCACTCTCTCTGCCCCCTCTCCTACCTTGTTCCAGCTCTTCAGCCACTACCTCTGTCTATTCTATTTCCCCTTCTGAGTGAGAATGCCACCTCTTTACTCTATGAATGATACTCTGCTAAGCTTGTAGACAGGAGCCTGACAGAGTTGTCCTCTGAGAGGCTCTACCCAGCAGTGCCTCAAATCAGATGCCAAGACTCACAGCCAAACATTGGGTGATGAGTAGGGTGTTTTGTGGAAAAGTGGGAGGAAAGAGAAAAAGACCCAGAGGTGACATGAGCTCCCAAGAAGACCAACAGAGCCAACTCACCAGAGGGTCTTGCTGAGACTACAGCATCAACCAAAGATCATGAATGAACTGGACCTAGGTCCCCTATAAACATGTAGCAGATGCGCACCTTAGGCCTCATGTGGCCTAAGCAGTAAGGGAAGTGGGGACTGCATCTGACACATGGACTCACTTGCCAGCTTTTTGATCACTTCCCCCTGGTGGGACTGTCGTGCCAGGCCACAGGGGAAGAGGACATGCTCGGATGAGATGGATGGAAAAGGGGAGACAGAAGGGGAAAGAAGGAAGAAAGGAGGGTGAAACTGTGAGGGGAGGAGGCATGGGGCTACAAGAATGTAAAGTCAATAAAATCATATATAATAAAAATAAAAAATTTTTAAAAAGGAAAAAATCTTCAATGCTTGTTATAGGAAGAGAATGAAAGGATATGGACCAGGGTAAAATAATGCTGGTTGCTTGGACCTCAGTTGTCAGCCACCAGAAAGTGACAAGTACATGTAAATTTGATGCCAGTATTCGTATGGGCCTGTTTTCTTTTAATAACTGACTTAATTGTGAACCTTTATAGCTGTGGCATTGCATTTTTGGTAGAACATTTATGAATTACAAAACCAAAGGAGAGAAAATGAGAATGAGCCTGAAGGATTCCTGTGAGCTGAGTACCATGAGAAAAGGGAAAGCACACTTGGCAAACTGGTTGGAAAGCAGACTTGATTCATAGTTTTCTAATTTTAATTCCTCAGGATCTTCAACTATTACACAAAACAGCCTGTGTAGTAGGAAGGGCCTTTGCAGACATTGGATGGGTTTGCTCTTCAGAGACACATATAACCTAACACAGTATAACTGTTAAAACAGTGCTCCTGGAAACAGGCTCCTGGAAGTTTATTTACCTAGCAGGTAACAAAACGTAAAAGTGACAAGAAGACAGAGAGCTGGAATCCAGCTTCTTTCCTTACTATTCTAGTCATATATAGAGACAAGAATGGATCTAGATCTCAAACGAAATCCTTTGATCTCCACAGAGCTGTATTATCACAGATATAACCCCAACCCCTGTATTAGAGTCAAAATGTTGAAGAGGCTGGGGCTGGAGAGTTACCTCAGCAGTTAAGAGCACCTGAGTTCAGTTCCCAGTAACTGCGCTGTGGCTTGCAACCATGTATAAATTCAGTTCCAGATCTAACACCCTCTTCTGACTGCCATTGACACCAGGCGTGAATGTAGTCATATACATATGTGCAGGAAAAGTATTTATAAAATAAAATAAAACAATTAAAAAGACGTTGAAGAGGTTGTATGAGAGTATGATAACAAGAGCCATGCTACATAGCCATAATTTAAGAAAAATCTGACAAAGAAACCTCACATTGGTTATGTGCTTTAAGGAAAAATATTACAAAAATAAGCTAATGAAGGAAGACTACAAAAACCATCACACACTAAAAAGAGTAAGATCAAGGTGGTTGGCAATCACATGTGATCTGGGGGGTGGGAGAAGGGTGGACAAGTGCACACACATTCCTTATATTGTGCTTCAATTAAGGCTCTTCTCTGGTGGATATAACTCTTTGTTATTTACTGTTTAGTTTCCCCAAAGCTTGTAGGAGGACATGGCATCTGCCTTGTGAAATCTAAGATCAACTGCATCAGCTTTGTGGTTTTTACAGTCTTTACCTCTCACCCAAGGTTACCTCCACTGAGCTCTTCTGCTAAGCAATTCTGGATCCAGGAGTATTAACATGAGAATGAGGATTGTAGAGCTAGGGTAATGGTTAAACATTAACTATCAGGAAAGTTGAATGGGTTTGTGTAAACATAGTAAGTACCATTCTATGGGACTGAATTTCATTTTCCATGGAAGTTACTATTTTCATATTACTAAGTAGAAAATCAAACAATCATTAAACACTACATGAAATTCTTAAAGTAATACAGGAGGGATTTCATCTAGTCAGGGTGCATTGCAACTCTAGCTTTTCCATGTGCTGTGTGGTATTCTATGACCGTTTTTTAAAAATTTTGTATTAATTACACTTTATTCATTTTTTATCCCCCCATAAGCCCCTCCCTCCTCCCCTCCCAATCCCACCCTCTCTCCCCTTTCTGCATGCATGCCCCTCCCCAAGTCCACTGATAGGGGAGGTTCTCCTCTCCTTTCTGATCTTAGTCTATCATTTCTCATCAAAATTGGCTGCATTGTCCTCTACCATGACCTTTTAAGGCCCTTTAATTTCACTGCCTTCTGGACAAGGAAGGACCACTCCAGGTTCTCAAAGCGTCTAAGAAGGATGCAAGGAGTTGACTAAGAGCCCTTGACAATGACAACACTCACTTCATGTGAGCTCTCTTCACCTTGTGACTGGAAGGAAAAAAAAAAAACCCACAACTTTTAATTCTTTTCAAAGTCCAAAGGTTGAAAAGGTAGATGAAGAACTATTTTATTTTGAAAGAGGGTGAAAGTTGGGGTTAATGTTAGAAAAAGAAGAGGAGCAGGAAGAAGAGTAGAGGGGGAGAAGGGAGAAAAGAGTCAGGATAATCTTGCAGGTAGATTTATGAAGGCTGGGTAGATGCCAGTAACTTGTGGACCAATGGTATCTAAACAGCTTGAGGCGGCCTTAATAATTCCTGGCATAGCTATGGTCAATGACATCCAGTGGTGGCATGTGGTGACCTTTGTGAACTAATCCTTGACTACTATTTGAGACTTGTCAGAACTTCCACTAGAGGGCAGTAGGTGGAAAGGAGAGGATGTCAAATGGATTAACATTGCTATTTGATGACAATAGTTGTCAAGGTTGAGTGCAAAGGTGGACAATGGTTAAGTTGATTGAGTGGGAAAGTGGATGTCCTAACTAATGGGTTTCTATTTCTAAGTAAGCCGTAGATAATATAGGGAGCTCAGGCTCAGATAGAGGACGGAAAAGCATTCCTTTCATTTATGTTTGGGAGTTTAACAGGCACACAAACAGAGACAGAGACAGACTCACACAATCACACACACACAGGCACACACAGACATAGACATACTCAACTCATGGTTGAAGTTCCAGCAAGGATGCCTTATATTTGTAAAACTGTAAGTAATGACTTTGGACTTTTTTTATTGTGCTCCATTTTAGTGCTCACTGCTGTCTCAATTCTGTTCTAGGATTTAGAACTAAGCCTTTTGTCACATAAGTAAGTGGAACTCCAAGAATGATGACAATGTTCAAGTTATGTGTAAGTTGAGGGTTCATGGGTCAAGGGCCAACGTTTTGCCCCACCAAGAGCACATTGATTTCCAAGTGGTGCTGTCTCAACCTCAACTCTTTCATTAGCCACCCTGAGGTTAGACAAGCAGAGGGCATTTCTTATCTCGCAATGTTTTCGAGATCTTCAAATAGATTCCACTGAATCTTGCTGCCAGAGACTAACCTCCACACAGGTGGAGGTTGTGTTTTGGTCCTGCCAATAACCAGACTGAATCTTGGGTAACCCATTGATTCCTCTGAGTATTGACTTCTACAACATAGATGTCTGGTCCTAAAGCTTCCGACTGAAGACATTGAGATTCATCCTTATGCTTTTAAACTGGATTCTAGCATCCAACCCTCAGGAGATTGACATGAAATATTCAAGATCAGCTTCGGCTAAAGAGGAAGTGGACAGTCTTCTGTACTGTTCTATACCTTCTAAAATACTGCCTGATCTAAATTTTATATTATTTTTGCAGTCTGGTGTCTACTTCATGTAGATGTCCTCTCCACTTCTCACCATTCCACATTTCACTCAAGAAAGCTCCTTGACGACAGGGTTTTATTTTTATTTAAATTTTTTTCTTCACCAAGTCATTATAATTGCATAGAATGCTATGGAAGTCAGTAAATGCCGAAAAATATTTGTTGAACATATTCATTCCTGGCATCTTTATGAAAAGTATGGTCACTATCAAGTTAGAGATGCTAAAGACAATTTACCTGAGTTTCCGAGTCAGCTGCCACACAAAGGCTATAGATCCATGTTTATGCTGCACATGACATATTTATTTCTTCTACTAAAAGCATTTATCCCTTGGTATCTGTGGAGGATTGCCTTAGGAATGCTCATATGCCAAAGTTCATTTAGGTTTAAGCCCTTTGTATAACCTCTTTGCATATAACCAATGCTTTGTATCTTATAATACCGGTAGATATACCTGCTGTTGTTTGAGAGAATAAATATAAGAAAACAATAATTATAATAAAAATTTTGTGCATTTAGCATTGCTGTACTGCCTCATGGCTAAAGTAGCAGATTAACATGTGCAGATCCAAGGGTCTGATTTCCAACACTGGGGGAGGGCGGGAATGAGAATATTTTTTACATCTGATTGGTTGAATCCAAGGATGCATATGGAGGTTGAGCTGTATAATAATCAAATGAGATTTTAAAATAATGGGACGTTTTCACAAATAGCCGGTTATGCCAAAAGGTTTACCTGGCAGATGTTGCCCTTATAGTGCTCAAAACCCAGAGTGACACAATTATTTCAAAGGCATGTGCCAGCTCAGTGAGTTAAATGTTCTCTGTATGGATGAAACCTTAAATATGGCAGACTGATTTTTCTGTTGGTAAAAACCAAGTCTTAAGACTGATGACATTTAATCTCACATGAATTACATTAGCTCCAACAGCTGGCTTTCTAGTTACTGTACCCTCCCATGCATCTTTTTACACATGCTCACGGGTGCCTGTCAGTGAGCTTCCGTGCGGCTTTAAATTGTGAGGCTGTCAAGGGACTAATGACAGGAAATGTTTGCTGAAAACCATCAGATGTGACTGCACATTCATGGGGACTTGTTAACTGATGTTTAAGTTGTTGCATTCCTTATAAACAAGCATGAGTGACAGGCTTTAATGGTGAGTTTCAAAGTAAATGTGAGTCACAATCATTAGTGCAGCACAGCCTAAAGCTAGCAACTGGGTGACCCATGAGTGCCTCTGGAGCAGAGCAAGGAATAGGCCAAGCTCCATGTGAGCTTTAGGTGAGAAATCCTGGATTTAATACAAATGTGGCCCCACCCAGCACACCAGCTTTTGCATGGAATTTCCTGGTTATAGACTGTTTAATGTAGAGCTCAGTGGCATAGACTCTGGAAATTCTGGCTCTTGTGTGATAGTCACTCAACTTCCTTGTGACTAAGGCTGAACTATTCCTGGCTATATACATAGAATTAGATTCAGAGTTTGCAAACAGGCATTCATGGTTTTCCCTGTGTGTGTGTGTGTGTGTGTGTGTGTGTGTGTGTGTGTGTATGTGTGTTTTAGGTCAATAAAACTAAAACACACAAGCTTTTTTTTTTTTTTTTTTCTGTTTGAAGAGGATACTTGGAACTGAGTATTTCTTTAACCCAGTATGAGTCCCTAATGTTCCTGGTACTAATTTTATGATTAAGAAAACCTGGCTTGCAAAATGTTAGCTAATTGTGAAAAAGAGGCACATTTATTTTAATTCTAAAATTAATGGTGTTAAGTCTAAACAGTGGTTAGCAAATCTCAAGATAAAAGTGTCTCCCTGCCTCTCTCTAATTAATTATGTCCTACAGTGGCCTCTGAAGAACAAGGGAAGTACCTTTTTAAAATCTGTTTATGCAACCACTTTAACCCAATCATCAGACACAGTTGAGTATTTAATACTTTAATATATTGGTAATGTTTTTGTAACAACGTCTTTTTTATTGTTTTAAGCTTTGACTCCCCCATGAAATAATTGTTTCAGCCTACATTGTTCCTTTAAAATCATTGTTTGTTGTTTATAAGATAGCTGGAAATTTTACAGAGAAAATAAAGATTTATGTTATAATGGAAAAAAGAAGAAAACCTGGCTTGCCTTCTTGCCTTTTTTTTTTTTTTTGTGTTCTTCTGTTTTTATTTCTGTCTCATTGCTTCCTATCACTGGAGTAGGTATCTCGAAAAGGAGGGAAATAACAGCTGTCTTTGTAAAAATTTCAAGCCTGAAGTTTTTTTTTCAGATTTGTATGATTTTAAAAATGGCCCAGAAAAGTGGTGATACTTCAGGCTGTGTGGATACTGTTGATACACACCTTAAAAAATATGGGCAAAACTGCATGAATTTGTGGCATTTTGTGTAAGGACATCTGTTGCTATCAGGTGCTATCCTGTGTTTCTCTGTTCAGCTTTAATTGTATGATCCAACTGGGTTGTTAATTGTCTGCTGCAGAAGCAGCCTCCTCCCCCAACCCCCACACTTGGGACACTTACAACACTTTTAGTGAACCATTTAGTGATTTTTAGTGAACCATCTATCTCATACACACAAAGTAACCAAAAGACTGGGAAATCATACCATCAGGTCTTGATTCCTAATTCTTGACCATAAATGAATGTTTAGAAAAAGACAGATGGATGTAGGTTAGCACCCAGCCGGGAAGAGGAATCCATTTCAGCTCTCCTAGAAAATTTACAGATTCAACTTTATTGATTAGAGATCTAGAGATAATTAAATGAATTTAAATGCCAGCAGTTAAAAAAAAAAGATTCATAGCTAAAAATGTGAACAAATTAGTTCCATCTTTTGCTTTGAAGCAAGCCATAAGTGATTGTAGGGCCGTAGACATGAGGTGATAGAACATGTAGAGAACCATAAAACATCACCCAGGTATCCTTTATGTCTGCCACAACTGAACATTTTCTTACTGTTTACAAAGTGACTCTCTGATTAGATGTAATGGAGTAACACATCTGCATCTTTGTACCACAGTCTCTCTCTAGCAGTGACTCATGTGCCCAGAGAATAACAGTCCACACAACAGAGAAGGCTTAGATAAGAATAGAAGGCCTGAGGCTATTACCTTGCCTACCGGTTTTCAGCTTTTAAAAAGTTGCTGAATTATTTGTTTGAAATAAAGCTTATATGGAAACTCACTGTGTAAAATCAAAACAAGTGTAATAGGACTATGCTAAGGTAAGGCTGGGACCCCAGAATGTTTCGGCAGGTGAGTTACACTTACCCTTATCCCAACCCTGTGGGGCTCAGCAACCCTTTCTACCTTGGGATGATTATAATTAAATTCTATTATTAGGTTTGCATCTGAATACTGTGTATAAGCTATGTAAAGTTTTTAGATTAAGCCCCTCCCACATCCCAAAAAAAACCTAAGATACTGAGACAAATATTCATGTGGCAAAGAGGTATTAGAAACTATTTTAGGGGCTGAAGAGACAGATGAGTTGGTGCTAAGTTACTTGCTGTGCAAGCTTGGGGCCTAAATTCAGTCCTCAGGACTCACCTTAAAAAATTTAAAAGCTGCCATGCATTTTAAAGTGACTGAGAAGGGGTATATAGGGTAGTTTGGAGGGAGGAAAAAAGAGAGAGAAACAGAGAGAGAATTATATTATAATCTCAAAAAATAAAAGAAATGCACACTTGTGATGCCAGTGTTAGAGAGGAGAAGACAGGCAGATTCCTGGGGCTATCTGGCCAACTAGCCAATGTTTAGGCTGTATGTTCCTGTGATGGACTCTGCCTCAAAAACAGTGAACAGGTCCAGAGGAATGGCACTGAAGAAGACTGACCTCTGTCTTCTACACACACACACACACACACACACACACACACACACACACAGGCACCTGTCTGTTCACATTCACATACAAGAACAACTGGACACTAGAGCATGTGTCCAGATATAATGCCAAGTACTGTCTCTTGGTGGGGCAGGGGAAAGAGATGAGTATCTGCCTTCCCTTGGGAGCCATGTTAATGGTTCTCTGTTGGTGGTTAAAGGTGAACCAAATATACAAACTCTCGGATACTATCAGTTCTCCAGATTCCAGTGAAGATGGTTAGGAGTATGAGGGTAGCAGATGAGGATAGAAGTGCTAGGTATGAAAGCCCCAGAGGAATATATGTGTCCAAGAATGGCAAAGAGGTATACCACTATGAAAAGCATCCTCTAGAACAACTTTGGTTTCTTATGTTCTCTGGACCTCAATTTTCTCATCCGCTACAAAGGAGAGATATTGTTTATTTAAAGCCTTCAACAAGTAAATGGCCTACTAAGACAATGTAGGAGATGTGTATAGCATCTACATACAATTGACTATTCTTGGCCTCAACCTAATGCAAACTCTAGGGCCTGAAGACTAAACAGAGATGTACAATTTAAATTTATACTAGTAAATGCCTAATATCAGCACTTCAATAGCACAGATAGCTTTGGAAACTAAGGATAATGACTACAGAGCTAGGCAACCACACTTATGAACTTTAGAATGAACATCCAGAAAAATGTGATGCTGTTCTAGTCGACAAAGGAAAGTCAGGTCCCATGAAACACCAATTTGTCCATCTGTCCAGGGCCATCTGAGTATGGCACCTTGGCTATTTCGCTTCACTGTACTTCAAACTGTGGGTCTTGAGTCTTTTGGTGGGTCAAATGACCCTTTCAAGGACACTACCTAAGACCATTAGAAAACACAGAAATTTATATTATGATACAAAGCAGTAGCAAAATTACAGTTGTGAAATAGCAATGAAAATAATTTTATGATTGGGAGTCACCACAACATGAAGAACTGTATTAAAGGTTCACAGCATTAGGAGGGTTGAGAAACACTGGTTAAGAGTAGAATCAGGCCAAACTGCCTGACTCAGAATGGGGCTATTGACATGATTGACTTTCATTTGCTACCCTAGGCTCTTGTCTTCTCTATAGCACAACATTTTATCATAGCTACTGCTAATAAAAACACGCCCCACCCTCAAACAAAAGGAGCAGTGGGCCAATGAAAGGTGGAGGAAAAATTATGACCCACGCCAAAAGTTAGGTGAAAGTCGTCCCTTTACAGAATAAATCACTCCTCTCTATGCTTTATATATGCTAAGTACAACTTTTTCCAATGACTTATCGCCTAACCTTCATGGGTTTTTAAAGTTATAATCAATTACAGTTTCTATTCATTTTCTTTCCATTTCCTTTTAGGAAAGCCAGGCTTCCTCAATCTTTAGCATGGTGAAACACCAATATTCTCCCCACTAAGGTCAATATATTGATAAAATTTAAACAAAGCATATTCCTTTACAAAAGCCAGATGTCAAAGCTTTTCCTTTTCCATACATTTGCAAGGTTGAAAATTAAAGGAGAAACACAATGTCATTTTCACATTTAGAGATTAAGAAGTTAAGGACTTTGCTAATATCATATTTACTTCTAACCAGGAGAGTTTCACATTTCTTATAAGAAAATTCGGAAGGCCCGCTATTTAGGGAATAAGTTGAAAAATTGATTCAGGTATTTATAGGATGTGGAGTCAGGGTCTTTCAAAATTTCAAGTTCAATGTTCAAAAGGGCAATGAAAACTTTGATTTGGGATCTGCAGCTCTTCTGTTTCTCTGTGTCTGTCAATATTTGAGTAGACTTATCAGGTAGGTGGGGCACAGATAAAGGTAGTGTCAGGGTGACAGTGTTTGATGGCCAATTCATTCAAGCTACGGTGTTGGCCAGTGGGAGAAGACATAGTTCAGTGACGTGGAAAGGGGCTGACGAGATGAAGGAAGGCATTAACGTCTGGAAAAAATTATGGTCATGGTGGCATCAGGCATATAAAGCAGTAAATAAAATAAAAATCATTCCGGCTTCAGGGAAAAGCCCTAAATCTCAGTTTCTACCATTGAGTAGTTAATTTTATACCCTTCCTTCTATAAGGGAATTCCGGTTTAGCTTGAACCCTGCTTAGATCAAAGTATCAAGAACAGTTGTGGGACAGGACTGGAGAAATTCCAGGTCATGATTTTGATGCTGATTCATTCATTCATCCAAAATAAATACAGATATTTATCAGAATGCCAGAGAATGAGACACAGGGATGAGGAGAGCACTCTTCATGTAACTGAAAGTCTAGTGACTTCCACATCAATAGTGCTTTATTACATAGGCTATGCAGTGCTACGCGTCAGTTATTTATTTATTTCAAGTTCAACCAAAACTTGTTATACAACTTGGAATGTCATCACCACTTTATTTAGAAAATGGACACAAAACACGTATCAGTGGCCCTACACACATCTTCCCAACCATATTCTTGGTAACTGATTATGTAAAACTATTCTGAAACACTTCTCCAGTGATGGAGACAAAAACCACCAGCTGTCATACATGCAACCCTTTAATAGAGATACTGCCGAGGATAAGGCTTTAGACCATACACTGTCACAGAACCAGAAACAAAGACTTCTGGTAAAGGTATTTGATGAAATTCTGTTGATTCATTTTTGTATAAATTTGGGGAATAAGGAACCAGAGAAAACTTATAGCTGATGTGGATGAAGTTCTCCAAGCCTCAGGACCTCTGGGTGGGTTTAGTAGCCTCCATGCAGAACACAGGATCACTCTTTGGGTGATCAATTGTGCAATCAGATTTATAGTAGCATTCATCCTTACATTTCTACTATAGACAGTGAGGAAGTATTACTCTGTGTTTGAAGATAATGCTAACAGCATTATGTAAACATGCAAGCTACTGTTGCTGGAAAAGATAATATGGAACTGCGAGGTGTTGTTCTTAGAATTGTGGATGCTGGTGACTGCTTGGTGGCAAGTTAGGTGCATAGTATTGTGAATAAGTAGTTACAAGGACCCAAAGCCAAGCCACAAAGGCACCATTGTCGATGACTCTGATAAACGTACAGTTCTTTATCCCATGGAGTTTAAAGTTAAGATTTTAAGAACCAGCACTGGGAAAACAACCATATTAACTTCAATAGAGGAAGAAAAGGAAGAAGAGGAGAAGGAGGAAGAAGTAGATGAGGAAGAGGAAGACTAAAAAGGGTGGCTAAGGAGGACAGGAAATCAGGAAAAAATTAGAACACCAACCACAGGTTAGAAAACTCTGTGATGGTTCTCTGCAGGTTCTCTTAGGGTGCTCTGTGATTGAGGGACTCTAGCTGAATTAGTCCAAACTAGCAAGGGCTTCTTGAGAGTGGATTGGCCTCTAGCCAGAGGCAGACGGTTGGGTGTGCTCATGAACACCTACTCTTTGCAGGTACCACACACCAATTAACTTATATCAGTTTATTCCTTGTCAACACCCCCAAAGGAGTACCAGCTTGGTTTACCAAATCAGGGTGGTATGGAAATGTTTTGTAACTCAGGACAGGTTCTTGTCCTGGAAAAACAGGGATCTAGTATGAATGACTGAAAAGATGATCTATCATGGACACTTGGATTAGTTATGGGTGGTCCTAGGCCTTCTGCTTGCAAATTAGCTGAGACACAAACTTAATCACCTACACTTCCAGTCAACTCACTGCCAGCTGAGTTGACTCAGCTACTGTGCAAACCTAGCCAACTTCTCAGTTTCTACACAGCCCAAAGCTTTGTGGTTCTCAGCACATTCTGCTTACTTTTGTTGTTATATGAGGTAAATACACACTCTGCAATGAGAGAATGTTTAAGAGTTTGGCAAGGTCCTGGGACACAATAATGAATGCCCAAAGACTTCAGTCCCTTGGCCACACATTGTATTTGCCACTGTCTGGTAGTTTATACCATGAGACAGCCACATGCACAGGTGACTAGATGATCATAGGAGCTGTGCTAGGCACAGGTACGAGGAGTTCAGAGAAAGGATGCCAAACACATGTATTAAAGACGATTTTTTTTCTCTCTAGGCTCAGTATGCTCCCATGCAGAGTGGTTCCTACCCTGCAGCCCCTACTACTTTACTGTCAGCAGGCTGACCTGTGTTCTATGACTCCACCATATCAAAAGTGAGCCAATGCTTTGTTGATTACATTTAATTAAATGTGTGGAAACTTAGAACCAAATGGAATAAGAACATACTGATAGTTTTTTTGGCATCTTGTCACAATCAGACTATCTCTCTTTTGACCTATTTTAATCTGGTTCCTCTACATGCATCCCTTTCAAATTAGCCTTATTATTTCCTTAATAATAATAATGTGGTATTATTTCCAAGGTGAAACTCAAACAGCATTATTTTCTAGCTTAAAACTCTGTAATAAACAAAGGTGCTCATAACTGAATTATGCTTACACCTCTGTTTTATCTTCTGTAAATCATGAGCTCATTGAAGTGAGGAACATAAATTTGAATTTCCTCTGGAATACAAAACGTATAAAAATTGTTGAAAGTCAATATTGTGCCATTGTTTACAAATGTCTGTGCTTGTATCTCCCACTGGCACCAGGTAGAGTCACCTGGCTTGCTCCAACATGCTGAAGTCCAATGTCAAAGTCAGTTTGTGTTATGAGGAAGTCAAGGTGACACAAGATTGTTGATGTATGTGGACATAAGCCATTATATTAGACAAATTATGAGACTTTTCTTACTTTGAATGGTCAAGAAAGTAGTGGTTGAAAGTCCTGTGGCTTCACCACTCACCTCAGGGAGAAGCCAAAGCTTTCAATGACTCTTTTTTGACAATGTTTAAAGGGACACCCTTTAATGTTTATCAGCTTCAACTGTGACTCTAAAACTTCTTTGAAATATGTCCAGTATGTTTTGGCAACTTCTAATGACCATGTGGAGCTTCAACTGTAGTGGGCTAGAGTTTATTTAAAAAATAAAATTCTCCTACTTTGCAATTATTTCCTGCTGAACAATAAAAGCAGCAGAATCTTCCAAATAAACATCATGCCTTTCTGCATATGATTATAAAGAGTGTCCAAGGATATAAGCATAACATTACTTGGTGAATTCTGGTTCCTTTAGAACATGGCATTATCATTACCATAAAGATTTTTCACTCAAATGGTATAGAAACATGCAACATGTTTTGTAGAAGCTCTCTCCAGAGTAGAGAGATATGAATTATGACCTTTGCCTAAAGGTTGTACTAGTAGGTTGTATAATTTAAATGTATAGATATGCATATAAACCTCCATATATTATATATAAATATAGCTAAAGACTATATTGTAGTCTATACATGCTAAACATGCATAACCAATGTTCCATCCTATAGTTAGCACTTTTGTTTTGACTGGCCTGCTGACAACTTTGAGAAAAATTATGATCTGATGGATTTGGCACATACTTTTTCTTCTTTTCTAAATATTGCCTGTTCTTCAAGGCCTGACAACCCCTGTCTTTGCCCATGAAGCCTTTTACCATCTGTAGATTGTCTATAATTTGACTGAAATCAACTGCCTTAAGTCTACTTCCAAGAGAAACAAATATAAACAGTGTGCTCATGTACAGTATGCTTTGCCAAATGACTCCTCTCTTGTCTACAAAGGAAGTGCTTAGTAGATATGTCTTGATTTTTAAATGCATAAAATGGAACTACTCCTTGCCTCACTCATACACTGAACATTGTATAACTTGGTAACTGAATGAACTGTTTTGTATTTTATGTTCATTGCTACTTCTATGTAGTATGATTTGGGCTATTTCCACAGTTCATATATAGAACCTAATACTGTAATTCTTAGTATACTTACCTAATCTTTTAACTCTTGATAAGTCATTGAAGACTTCTCTCATATTCTTCATAACCCAAAATTTAAGCTTTGAAAATAGGAAGAGCTGAAGAGATCTCTACGCAGTAAACTTGGTGAATTAATGGTTCTAAGTTTACTTTGTTCAGAGAATCTTTATGATTTGACTTCATTATAAAAATTAGATATTAAAGTGACAGTCCCCCAGTCACTTCCAGAAGCTCTTCATGTCCTAGCCAGACTGAACTTCTATATATTTTTGCTTCTTCCTGAGGATGCTGAGACCCAAGGGAATGCTGAGTTGCTGACTGAATGATATATAGATAGATGGCATATTTTATAATGGATACTCCTTATATATATCACCTGTTTATGTACATTTCTCACCAGCAATATTCCAGGTACAACCAAAGCATAGATCAACCTGGCAAAGCCTTTTAAAAAGAGATAATGTTGTCCATTCTTAAGGATGGAATAAGGAATTCTCCATGAGAATATATAACTTGCACAGAGGAGGGATAGAAAGCCTCATATTAAGGCTGAATGATTAAAAAAAAAAAACAATACTATTACAACATTTTAAACAATACAATGGTGGTACTGTTAAATGTTTGGTTCCCATTAAGTTTTCCACAGAGCAATTAAATTTAATTTAAAAAATCCTCTCAGACCCAGTAAATTTCTAGTTATGCATTTGCCCAAACAAGTAGAGCCCCGCTTAAGGATTCAAGAGCCAATATTACCTTCCCATAAAGACCTGTCATCTTCAATCTAGCTTCTGGGCAGAGTTTTACAGGTGATTCCTTCATAACTGACTCAACAATGCCACTAATTGTACCAATCAAACCTAACCAAAGAATAAATTATAAAACTATGTTTTTAAAAAATTCTCCACCTATATATTTAGTCTGCTTTATATCGAAAGAGAGAAAAAATCAAAAAGAAAATAATTTGATTCAGACAGGCAAAAAAAAAAAAAAAAAAAAAAAGAAGAAGAAGAAGAAGAAAAGAAAAGAAACACTGGTCCATGAATATCATCCAGGATTATGACCCATGTTGTGTACTGTGCTAAGTTTGCCTGAAGCTATTAGGTAACTGGCAGATAAAGACACACACTCGTGCACACACACACAATCACACACATGTACACCAATACACACATGTATATGAGCATGCTTGAACATACTTCCCTACATCCTCTTAAGCAAACAACATACCCTACTTTTAATCTCCATGTCATTTTAAGAAAGTTTTCTGAAAAACTCAAATATTTTAATTTGTTTAGCTTAACAAGAAAAGAAAGAGGAAAATTTTCTCTGATAAGTCCTTTCCTATGTAGAAAGAACTGGTAAAATACATGATTTGTACTTACTATAAAATAATTCTGGTTCTGTTGAGCTCCTGTCCTCTCCAGGTCTTACTATCCCCCCTTCTTTCATAAGATTCCCTGCACACCGCCCAAAGTTTAGCTATGAGTCTTAGTATCTGCTTAAAAATACTGCTGGGTAGAGTCTTTCAGAGATCCTCTGTGGTAGACTCCTGTCCTGTTCCCTGCCTTCTCTCTCTTCTGATGTCCACCCTCTTTGTCTTTCTGAATGGTGATTGAGCAACTTAGCCAGAGTCCTCCTTCTTGATTAGTTTCTTTAGGTGTACAGATTTTAGTATGTTTATCCTATATTATAGATCTAATATCCACTTATGAGTGAGTATATGCCTTGTGTGTCTTTCTGCTTCTGGGATACCTCACTTAGAATGATCTTTTCCAGTTCCCACCATTTGCCTGAAAATTTCATGATTTCCTTGTTTTTTATTGCTGAGTGATATTCCATTGTGTAGATGTACCACAATTTCTGTATCCATTCCTCAACTGAGGGGCATATAGGTTGTTTCTAGCTTCTGGTTATTACAAAGAAAGCTATTACAAACATGGTTAAGCAAATGTCCTTGTTGTATATTTGAGCCTCTTTTGGATATATGCCTAGGAGTGGTATAGCTGGATCTTGAGGAAGCGCCATTCCTAATTGTCAGACAAAGGGCCAGATTGATTTCCAAAGTGGTTGTACAAGTTTACATTCTCACCAGAGGACAGGAGCTCAATAGAACCAGAAAATCTGGGCACAGGAGTCTTTTCTGAGACTGATACTCCAATCAAAGACCATTCATGGAGATAACCTAGAACCCCTGCACAGATATAGCCCATGATAGTTCAGTGTCCAAGTGGGTCCCCAAATGGGAACAAGGACTCTCTTTGACTTGAACTGATTGGCCTGCTCTTTGATCACCTCCCCCTGAGAGGGAAACAGCCTTACCAGGCCACAGAGGAAAACAATGCAGCCACTCCTGATGAGACCTGATAGATTAGGATCAGAAGGAAGGAAAGGAGGACCTCCCCTATCAGTGGACTTGGGGAGGGACATGGGTGGAGAAAGGGGAAGGAGGGTGGGATTTGGAGGGGAAGAGGGAGGGAGCTGGGGGGGATACAAAGTGAATAAACTGTAATTAATAAAAATAAAAAAAAATAAAAAGAATTAAAAATATATTTTATTTTTTTTACTCTGTTTTCCCCAAGCCAACAAGAAGCAAACACAAATTATTAAAAAGAAAATTAAGAAGATATTTTTGGAACTGGCTGTTGAAATCATCACTTTTTATAAAGGACTGCATTCCTGTATTTACTGGAGCATTATCCACAATGGTTAAGACATGAAACAGCCCAGACTTAAGACTGAAGATCTTGCCACTTTCCACAGTAAGAGTGGACTTAAAGGACATCCGTTTAAGTGAACTAGGTCAGATCAGAAAGAACAAACATGATTGCATTAATCTGTAATTTTACAAAGAAAAGTTCAAACTGTAGAGAGAACAGAGGTTACCAGATTTAGGTATGGGAAGGGCATGGCAGACACAGGGTACAAAGTAGCAAATATGCAGTGATTTAATGGACAAGACAAATTATTATATTATATATCAATATATATCATGATGTTATATTATTATATTCAGTATTTTTGCTATATAAGTCGATCATGGCTTCTGTTGCCACAGAGAAAAAATGAATAATTATGTACACACATACACAAACCTTATAACATTGTTTGTTATAAATATATGCAATGAAATTCATTTAAAATAAGCTGTCAAGATTTTGAGGGGCTCTTAGGAAGTCAAAGGCTATTCAAACATTTAAGCAGTTGAACAGAACCTGGAAATTCTCCAGGCTTAAAAATAATTCAAGCTTGAGGGCTGGAGAGATGGCTCAACAGTTAAGACCTTAACAGTTCAGAGAATACAGGTTCAACTCCCAGGGCCCACATGGCAGCTCAGCACTGTCTGTAACTCCAAGATCTGCCATTCTCACACAGACATACCTACAGGCAAAACACCAACGTACATAAAACAAAAAATAAATGATAAATAATTAATTCAAGCTCTAATCTCTTAGTCTGGGATGCATTTTAAAACTTCTTTAACATTTCTTACACTGTGCTTTTTGTTTCACAAGCTTTTAAATTCCTCAAGCCTTGCCCCCATGGACTGAAAGTCACCTTAGTGAAGAAAGGAGAGATTAAATCACCACGACTCTTGAACTGCAGAGGATCTGAGCTGTAATTCTTTGGCTCAGAACCAGGGTCTAAAAGCAGCCATGGGAAAAGCTGCTGAAGTGGAGCCCATGATTCTCTCCACATCTGACTTGCATAATGTTGACATAATAACACCAGAGAGACCCAAAAATATTTCAAACAATTATGACTTCTTTTCAATAAATATTTTGGAATTGTTTTAAGAAATAAAATAACATATTCTATCCTTTCCCCTTCCTAAACTGCTCTTGACACCATCAGCAGTTCACAACTCTGCATTTATTTTTGGTCACAAGGTCAGCAGGACATCTTAAGGCGTTAAGTAGCCTGCTAAACTGTGTTTTCCAACATGAGCTGGGTGTTGAGTAAGGGAGTCTGCTACTCTTAAAGCAACAACCACGTCCAGTGCTCACAGCATGGCAAAAACATATTGTTCCTACCCTCTAGTGAAATTCAGGCAAGGAAAACTGCCACTTTCTCAAGACATTCTTTGAAAAATTTATCCAACCCGTAGCAAGGACACTTTCCTTTCCAGACAGACATGCCCCTCCCCCACATACTTTCATTATTCTTCTTTGTTTCTGCTATGACATGTGAGTCTGAAAATATTGAGACTACCAGGAGAGTATAAAAGAGAAGGAAAAAAACTATTTAGACAGCCACGGCATCTTACAACTTCTGGGTACATCTGTCACCGAGTTCAGGTGTCTTCTTCCCTGGAACTCAGCCAAATGAAAATCATTCAGAGAACAAGGGGACAAATTCACCAGGAGCCTGAAATTTCCCCTCTCAGAGAATATAATTAAGAGGACTGCATTCCAAGCCTTGGAAACAGATTCTGCTATGCTTGGTCACAGATGAGCTGAGCCATCAGTAGGCTAATAGAGCTTTGGTGTGATTTTAATAGCTCTCCCAGAGGCCTGGCTTGTCTTTGTCATGAATGCCCTCAGTACACTATGTAACATTGATTTTCAACACGAAAACATCAGATGCCAAACCTGACTACCACAGCCCTCCTTAGAAATCCCCAGAGAAATCTCCTGGTTTTTGATTTTTAAAGCTAAGACAAGTTTCCTGCTACCTAAAACTTACGATTATTTCATTTGGATTCAACACAGCTCAGCTCTGTTTCTAAACACCACGGTCTAAGAAAAGGAAGGCAGGACTCACCCCCATTTCCAGAAAACGTGCTGCTGGAGAATGCCAGTGCCAGAGTTAAGAACACCTTCCCAAGATCCATACCTATGAGACCTGCAAATCAGAAAAGGCACAAGGTCAGGGCAAGCAGCGATAGGTAGTGGTCACTATATAACATTCAAAGCCCGATGAAGTAGGGAGTGTGCTCACAGGCAGCTGAAGAAGGAATCTTAACAAGTCTTGTTTTGCCTCAGACTTCGGTACGATCATACTTTTCATGAGGAAGCACAGCAAGTTGGAATAAACTCGACGTCTCATGAGTGCTTGCCTCAGGAAATAGCATAGATGGTATAGATTTTCAGGTTGTGGCCGAGAGCCACAGACTCCCCTCACAGCAAATGACCCCCACACGTTGCTTCAATAATAGGCCAGCGTAATTAATTTTAATTTAATCTGGAAATAGAAAAAAAAAATGTTCAACTGCCTGGTAGGTTTTGATCTTACGATGACTGTGTGCTCTGAAACACCCAGAAATATGTTCACCAAGAGTGATCAGTCCTTGCCTTTCTAGTGATTTAGAAGGCCAAGTGTGGCTGCACCTTCAGCCCTTCATTCAAATGAGTGAGGCCAACAGGCTCTGTCAGCACATACCTTTATCTGAAAAAAATTTACTCTTCTCTGGAAAAATAAACTATGGTGACTGCGTCTAGATTCTCTAGAGACAAGTCTGGACTGGTTGGAAAGTAATTCACTACTCTTCTTTGGAGAATGATTGCTGCATTTAACAACTAATGTCGACCACTTTAAATCTTAGTCCCAGTATTTCTGTAAAATTGTCCTCTTTACAAGTCACAGAGGCACACCTGGCCCTTACTCCACTGGTTCTTCCAGTGCCTGTACAGACCTCCTTTTTTAATCACTGTGCAAAATTTGATGATACTGAAATAACTCTTCTTGCCATCCCTGATCATGGTGAAATGATGAGCAGGAATGTTTGCTTTTATGGGTCTACATAGGTGTGGTTCTGAGGTAACAGTCATGGAATTCTGAAGTACTATAAAACGACAAATGTTTTACATTTTCCTTTGCATGCAGAGGACAGCCATTCAATTCTGAGTTCTCAAGTAATTTTACATAACAAGCCACATCCCTATGCAAACTGAGTATTTTCTTTTGCCTGGATGTATTTGCATGCCTTTGTACATGAGGATGACCCTCCCTACCACTGCCCCTTGGAATCTTTGGTAGGACCAAATGTGAAAGTTAACTGGGAGGTTTTAGGCAAGTGGGATGTTATTATGACCCAGGCCCACATTTTGATTCTTAACTGGAAGTCAACAGCTTTGCCTCATTCTCTTTGCAGATGTGAAGCACTCTGTCCTTTCTTCTAGGGATTCAGGTCCTGCAGTGTTATTTTGGAGCCTCTTAGCAGAAATGAGTTAAATGTCTAGATCAAGTATGTAACAGAATGAAAATGCTATCATGTGAAAATGTTTTTTTTTTTTAATTTTATGTTTAAAAAAAGTAGAAAACGCACTGAGGAAGCAGACTCTAAATTTCAGTAGTGACAATTTAACTGGTCATCTCAGAACACACTTAATGTCAGGCAGAAGCATCTACTGACATATGCTATCTTGATATTAGGTTGTAAAAGTGAATTCTCAATTCCCAGTTTGTTTGTTTGCATTTCCCAGAGTAGGTATATGAAAATATTTACTTTTCTCAGAAGATACCATCCTTCTTTAGAAGTAAGGTTTTTAAGCATCTCAAAGAGACCAGGTAAATGCCAGAAACAAGTGGGGTTTAGATCAGAAAACTAGTAGACAGACTTTCTCTAATCCTCAAATTGTTGTGCTTTCTTTTTAATTTAATTAAAATTTGAGGTACGGGAGACTGATCCCCAGGAGCCTCACACATACATATTAGGTAGGTCCTGGTGCTGAATTGCATTCTGCTTTCATCCTCAGTCTTTTCAAAACTGCTTCATGCTCACGAATTTTACTTCTCCCAAATAAGGAACAGGAGTTACTACAATGCTGTAATAATGCAAGCAGAACATCACATGATACATTTTTATGTCACTAAATCAAATCAAATGAAATCAAATCAAAACAAAACAAGCAAAACAGAATCTCCAAAGAGAAATTAGTCAGGAGTACGCTTTCAGACTCCCATCATAGAAACAGGGACATTTAAAGCTGTAGTTCTCCCCAGCAGGGGAGCACAACAGTTCATTACCACCTGGAGCACACTGCAGAAGGACTGGGCTGGTAACCCTGTAGACAGAGGAACCAGGAGGAGGATACGGAAATGTAGCTGATTCAGTAGGAGCTAACCGCTTTATCAGATTCTAGTCTTCCCTCTCCCTTCATTGATGTTTCAGCAGATACAGTCTAGAGAACTTGCTGTTGGCTTTGATTGTATTGCTGTCCCAATCAGCTGCAGAACTCCATGTTGCACCCTTTGGGTGACTGGACTCTCCACACTAAGATCAAATGACTCATCCGATCTCTACAAGTGTCTTTGTGGACTTAGGAGAGGACAGAGTTCCATCACACGGAGTTTGGAATTTTAATTTAATATATAGATGCCAGAAAGAGAGATCCTCAAGCTTTTTTTTTTTTTTTTGACCCAAAATGTCCAAATATACAATGATCCATTAACCTCAAGATAGAAGAGTTCATCCAATGTGCCACTCTAAGGGGGGGCACTTAATAAAAGTAGACTTTTTTTTTTTTTTTAGAAAAACATTCCAAATTTAATTTTTAAGTTTGCAGTATTTTCCTACGGGGGAAAAAAAAAATCCTTCATTAAGTTCATTCTTTGGTTACAGGCTCCTGGCAATATTTTCAGAAAGAGGGAGAAAATGTTTTTCATTATTATTATTATTATTATTATTATTATTATTATTATTATTATTATTA
>NW_026585987.1:12003482-12085898 GCF_907164565.1 Psammomys obesus | reverse complement strand
TATTATTATTATTATTATTATTATTATTATTATTATTATTATTATTACATAATGGAACTCACACCATTTCCACTCTCAATGCCTGAGGCATTTTACCTGCTTTTTCTCCTACCTCCAGGGAGAACCAGTTTAAAGCTAGAATAATCCAGCTGGTATATTCTGTAGACTGCCCAGCAAAGAATGTTATACAATTGGGCCTATAATATTATGATCCTATTGTGGTTGTGACATAGTACACAGACACAAAAGAAAAGATAAAAGTGAGATATAACATTTCTCTCCAACGTATTATAACCAACTCCAAACAAACAAAAAAAAGTATACATTATTTTAAATGAAAATGAAAAAAAGTATTTCTGGAATGATTAGTGGCTTCTGACATTGTGCAAGGTACTACAGGAAATAATGCAAAAGTTATCCAAACCATTTTTCTTGGATATAAAATCTAGGCAATACTTGAGACTGAGAAAAAAAATTCCACTTATTTAAATACCTAAATAGAAAGTTAAAGTAGGAAAATGAAATAATCTATTGAGTGGAGGGGCTTAAAGTTAGAACTAAATGATAGATAAGATCCTGATGTGTGAAGAAAATAAGACAAGCTATGGTAAACTTGTACAGACCAAAGCTGAATGCCATCGATCCAATGTAGGGATGGATTCTGAGGGTGCTTAGTTAATATTCTAAGATTAGTGAATAGAGCTCATTGCTCAGATTCATAGGTAAAACTGAGTTAGCAAGGTAGAACAGGACTAAGGCAGCATTTTCAATTATGTAAATCAGGTTTTGCTGTAGATAACATGTGCAAAAATTGGGTTTTCCTTAAGATAAAGTCATTTGTGGTGTTTTCTTAATTTAACCACATTAAGGTATACTGAAAAGATCTGCCGATAACTGGATACAGGAGAAGATGAGGGAAGACACATCTATGATAAATGACTGATTGAACACATGACAAAAAAGGCAGAATTGCAGGCAGAAATCAGGATGCTGGAATCCGAGTTGCTTAGTGGGAAGATAAGGTCTCATCTTTATTGTTTGGGCTACTTAGTGAACGACAAAGTCACAAGGCTTCCAGAAATGTGAGACTTGTTTAGTGTGAAGTTCAAGGTACAAGAATGACTAAAAGCAAAGAAGCCATCAATAAATGTGAGAGTTGTACAGAGATAAGTATTGCTTTTGGATCAATTTAACATGTAGACTAGACTATTTTGTGAAAATTAGCTCTCTTTGTTAAAAGTAATGTTAAAACGTGTATTAAAGACACAGGGAAAACTTTTTCCTGAAGCTTGTTTTATAATTTGGCAGAAACAAAATGAAACACCACCCCAAACCATCCATATCCTCCAACTTTTGTTGAATATTTTGAAGGAGCCTGGACAATGACTTCCTTCAAGTGTGCTGCTAGCATATTGATATGTGGGAGGAGTTGAGAACAGAGTTGGGGCTGGAGTCTTCTCAAGAAAGTCAGGAGCAACACCACGATGGCAACTGGATTAGCCAGATACATTAGGCTCCATCAAATTCTCATTTTGCTAATTTTACATATATATATATATATGAGTTGATTTTAAAAGTCCAGTTGGAATGGAATTGTTTATGGTGCACAGCAAAGTCTTTCAGTAAACCACTTAATAAATATATGTTCCCCAGTGTTGATGTGTGTTACTAATGAAATGTTACAAAACTGAATTAACTCAGCACAGAAAAATGCTAATCCAAATAGATGTCTCTAATCACCTTTTCTAGTTAGCACCAAGCACCATTTATTTAGAGTTTATGTTAGTACTTTTTCCCCCCACTGGGGATCATTTAAAAACTGGTCAGATATAAATGCATTAAGCCAATTTATTTTTCTCCCATTAGTAAAGGAAGGAAAAGTTTACAGAGTTTTGTTTTTAATTAAAATATTATTTTATGTGTATGTGCATGTGTGTGTGTGTGTGTGTGCATGTGTGTGTGTGCATTCACATGCACATATACAAGCCACAGTACATGTCTGAAGGTCAGGATAATTTTGTGGAGTCAGTTTCCTTCTTTAGGGCAGTTCTAGGGATCTAATACAGGCCATTAAGCTTGCATGGTGAGTGTTTTATTTACTGAGCCATCTCCCAGCCCCAGACATTTAAAAATATAGCAAAAGTTGTGTGTTGCTTATCATTGAGGGCATATTCTGAAAAAAACATTGTTAGGTGGTTTTGTCATTTGTACATGGTAGAGATTACTTAGACTAATCTAGATAGTATAGCCTACTATATACCAAGGCTACATGATGGTGACACATACACACACACAAACACACATATATAGTATATGTTATACATATATATAAACACATATATAATATACATATAAACACACATATTTATGTTATATATATTATATGTTATATACATTATATATATTATATATACATATATATATCTGGTGGATATATTCACCTGTATATATTTATAAATATAAATAAAATATATACAATAATATATTCACATATATGCATGTGGCATAGCCTAAGTCATGGTAAACTAGCAACAGAAGATTAAAATAAATGCAAGAGACAATGATGCAACCAAAATACAATAACCAAATGGTCCTTTCTGTTTTCACAAGTAGTTATGTGCCCTAAAGCAATGGTAGAAAGCAAAGTGCTAAACGCATACATGAACCTGTGGCATTAGTTTTCAGCACCACTATCAAGTGTGTATTGCAGTTAGCTTTACATGACTGGCAACAAAGCAGGTTTATCTAACTCTAACATTAACCCTAGTCCTAACCCTAAACCCAACCCTGCTTATTACCCAAACATGAGTAATGTAGTTCACTCCGTTACGAAGCCAAGCGGCGAATGGGATTTCTCATCTTCATTATAATGCATGAGAACACCCTTAGATGTGTCTCCTGATGGGGTCTGAAACATCGCTCTTTAGAATAAGGCTGGAACTCTTTTGAGATTGCTCTTTTCTCTGGAATCCAGTGGGATTCCAAGGTAGGAACCTTAGTTGTGTACACTGTGAGGTATTAAGTGAAAGAGGCTCTGGGATAAAGAGTGCCTCTTTTTTCTACCAGCAAACAAACCTATGCTGTTTATGTTAGAGCTGATCAGCTTACATTACCAGTGGTTACTGAGTGTTTGAAATGCGGTCAATGTAACTGAAGAATAAAATAATTTTCTACTTTGGTTAGTCACAACTGACTGTTTTAATTAAGCACTTACGTGTACTTGAGAAAGGTTGGAAGGTGAATATACTTTTCTAGCTGTATGTTTTATGATCTAAATTAAGGTCATAAAATTTAACAGCTAAGTTAAGATATGTTAAGTATCAACTATAAATAGATCTTGAAAACTTGATAAAAAATAGATACAGAGTATCTTAATAATTATACTGACTGCAGGCTAAATTCCTAATTTAAACCATTGGGTTATCTAAAATATAATGCTATAATTAACATTCATTTCTTATTTTTCAAATGTGATTAGTTAAAAATTTAAAATATGTGGCATGCAATAGCTTTCTATTTGGCAACACTAGTCTTGCATTTTATACTGCGTATGTTTGTGTTTATATTAAAACATTAAGCTCGTTTATGCTCATGTTACAGTATTGGCACACATTTTGTAGCAAAACAATAAGCAATTTAAAAGCAATTTTTAGTAAAATAAACATTAGGAGCATGTTTTCAGAGGTCCTTGCAAATATAGAACAATGGGGACCCAACATTCACGGAAGTCTTTGGAGCCTTCAGTGTGATGACATTTGCCTCAAGTTTTGCGGTGGTTTCTTGGAGTAAGCATCGCTTTTACTTCAATAAGTGTAACTATCCAGTGTGTCTGCTTTGCTGTGCACTGGCAGGTGTCTCCTTACTGTCTCTTTGGAATTACAAAAGGACCGTGATCTGCTTTGGCCAGCCTCTGCGGTGTAAATACCTCTGCCAAAGCTGATTTTAGGCTACCAATATGAAGCCAGTTGAAGCTGGATCCAGCCCATCACTGGCAAGGAGAGTGATGGTTCTGGCTAGCTTTATGTAAAATATCAGGTACTAAGATTGAGGAATCTGCTGACTTGAACAAAACAGGTTAGAGGGCTTCAGCATGAACCCTGGACATTTGATTTCACTTAATGATATCTGATCCTCTGTCAGCAGATCCTGTTTAGTTAATAATCACCCAGAGATACATACAGGTCTACAGACATTATCACAGTCCCCTCACCTTGATCTTCATTTACAGAGAAGGTGAGGTAAGTAGTTAAATGACTGTGCTCTCAAGGCAGAGAAATCTGGGTTCAAATCCAGCCTTTACTCGATTTTACTTAGTATGAAGACTTAAAGTGGTAGGTGACTTGTAATGGTCATCAACCATGGGAACTTGATTACCTTCCCCAAGTACCAGGCCATGATTTTGTGACAAGTGTAATCATTATCATTTATCAAGGCTCACCCATGTCCTGACATTACTGGGCTCTTTATCTCTTTCTTTTCCCACTTATCACAGGAGGGACAGAAGCTGTGTGCATCAATCACTCTTTCATCCAAAATAAGTAGCATTGTTATTTGCTCATTCTAGAAGTACACCAGGCATCTTACTATTTCATTCAGTCTTCACAGACACTGTAAATGTAAACCTCACATAGCAAAGAAGAAAATGAAAGTTTAGAGGAATATAAAGACTAAGAGATTCTCCAAAACTCACAAAGCTAGGTTAGGTCTATGCAGGATCCAGAGGCACTCTTGGTGTTTCTAAAGCCTGACTTTGATTTGTCTACTTCTCAGTCAGTAAACTACACACACAAAAACCACGATTGTATCAGTGAATAAGGTTAAAACTAGGAAGAGTAAGAATAGAGAGAATGAATTTGTGACTGGAATTCTAGAGCAAGGTAGACATAATATTTCCTGTGCACAGGGCTGTCAAGGGTGGCAATAACATAAATGCTGCCACATTGATGCTATCAGGATAATCCATAAATGTTTATGTAGCAGCTTATTCAAGGAACATATTTGTCATCTCTTTGCCTTAGAGCCTCAAAGAACACCTGGTGTGCTTTTGAGCACCCTGCTGAAGCACACTGCTATGTGCTCACTAGATGACATGGGGTCATCACCCTGCCTCCTTTAAGGCTATACATAAAAATAGAAAGGAGCTATTTTGGCCAGACTGACTGGCTGCCAGAAAGATAGTCAGGCAAATCAATGTCATGTCTCATCTCTAAGGAGTTTACCACATACTAATCACTTAACTCTTCAAGATTACAGGCAATTGCACTTAGGCAATTGCATTGTTAATGGCTGCAATAACAAGTGCGCTTTAGACCAGTTTAACACAGCAGTTCTCAGCCTGTGATTCACGACCCCTTTGAGGGTCACCTATCACATACCCTGCCTATCAGATATTTATGTTACTATTCAGAGCAGAGCAAAATCAGAGTTATGAAGTAGCAATGAAATAATTTTATGGTTGGCGTTCACAACAACATGGGGAGACTGTATTAAAGGGTCGCAGCACTTGGAAGGTTAAGAACCACTGGTCTAACAAAAATGCAAGTCAGATGTATCATTTTAAACCTTCTTATGGTCATATTGAAAAAGAAAATAACTGAGTAATATTGATTTTAATAAAATAACTCGTTTTTCAATCACATCACTGCATTCTGGTCAACTCACAAGTAAAAACACCACATAAATAGATTAAGGCAACTGCTCAAACACTTGCCAGTCTTTGGCTCTTTGCATTTCAGTAGACTTCTGTACAGAAACAAAGGCTGCTCAGAACCTCTTCAGATCATGTATGTCTTTCACTTTTTACTCAGAATCAGTGGAGCTTTGCTTAGGATTTTATACCTTCACTATCTATCAATTATGTTTCTGATTGCTTATTCACCACCGAAAGGAAGAAAGAAAGAAAACAAGAAAGAAAGAAAAAGAAGAAACTCCAATGTAGTCAAAACTAAAGTACCAAGGAGACCAAACCAATAACAATATAATCCACAACAAAAAAGTAGCTTTATTTCCTCTTTCATGACTTCTATGTCCTTTTCCTGCTGTCTGTCCCATCACCTAATTTAAGCCTCTCTTGGTCTCTTTCTTAACTTTTATGTTATAACCATACAGTTTTTACATGCATAAATATATACATTATAGCCTAGGATTCGCATATGAGGAATAACACCGCACTTGAAATCATGTTCTTCAAGCCCGTCTGCTTTCTTACAGGTTTCATGCTTCCATCCTTCTCACAGCTGAATAAGACTCCATTTTTGTGTATGTGTCACATTTTATTAGTCACTCACCATAGGTAGACATTTAAGTTGGTTCCACTTCCTTACTATCATAGATAGAACAGTAATAAACATGGATATGGAAATATCTTTATAAAGGGTATAGGGTTCTCAGAATATATGCCTAGGAGTGAAATGGCCACATCACATGGGAGTTTGTCTTTCTCTCCTTTCTTTTCTTTCTGTTTAGTTTTCAGACACAAGGTTTCATGCATCCCAGACTGTCCTAGAGCTTGCTATATAGCCAGAAAAAGCTGCCCTAGATCTTACATCATTTGCCTTCACGCCCAGCTCATAAGTGGACTTTTCCAACATTCTTCCATGTCAAATGGTTGAAATAGTAACTATGAAATAAGGAGCCAAAATTATTATTCTATGAAGTAGCAAAATAAGAAATACACACGTAGAGATGAAATCACTCAGGCAATGTTTCAAAATGTCATTGATGAACTGGGCAGGCCAAATGCTGATGAGATCCCTCCAACATATCCTAACAATTCCATTAAATGTTGGCTGATTTAGGTACTGCCATCAAGAGACTTCTCAGGTGTAGCTAAGATGATCAATCAACTGATCTTAACAAAAGGAGAATATCCTATTGCAGGAACCTATGAAAGCAGACGAGGAAGTCAGTCACTGAAATGAGAAAGAAGGCAGAGAAATTAAGAATTTGAGAGGATTTCATTTGCCTTTGGTAGAAGAAGAGCTTGAGGGACAGTCCAAGCAGCCACTGACAGCACAAACTGGCTTCTGCCTACCAGAAAGGAAACTAAAGTATGCTCTCACAGCAGCAAGGACCTGAAACTAGCCAACAACTCTAATGAGCTTGGAAGGTGCTTCCAGAGAGTAACGCTGTACTTAGGATACTCTGATTTCATCCCTGTGAACTTTAAGCAGAGACCTCAACTGGGCCACAGTGGTCCTAGACATCTACACAACTGTGAAGTAATGAGCTGATGTTTTAAGCCACTAAAATTTGTGGTAATTTGTTACAGAAGCAATTGAAAATGAAGACAAGCTCTAAAAGTCTTTAACTGAGCCTTAGGCTGACTTCCTAGATCAAGAAGACAATAAATGATTCAATATTTTCTATATGCAGAAATCTGGATTCAAAAGAGACTTTAGCAGTAATGTGTACTGACAGTTGTTATGAGATAATGCAAACAAATCAGATAGTAAATAATCTATGGTTTTGTCTCCTGCAATTTCCTGGGATAAAAAGACTTTGACCTGGAAAGTAGAATGTCTCGATGCAGACCGCTGCAATGTTTTCTTACACCTTAAGCTCATCAATTACGCTATATTTCAACTCTAGACTCAACAAGTCATCTTCTGAGTTTTATCTTATTTTCCCAAGTTCACTTTTTAAAAATTAATACAATAGTCAATTGAAACAGAACTTTTTTCATAGTGCAGTGAGAAATGAAAAACAAAAAAAGATATTTTATTCAGGAGCAATGGTCTTTCCTCTTGACTTTGGCGTGTGTAAATCAGGCCAGGTGTCTGACTACCTTTGGACCACCTAACATAATTTATTTTTTGAACATGTAAATCTACATGAGATTATCTGAGGAGAAAAGAGAAAGTCTGGAAGATGTTGTGTTCATGAGTTTGTTGGCCTTGCTTTTCATCTTAATTCAAGGTCAATCTAGGCAATTAAGAACTGGAATTCATCAGTAGGAAAGTAAATCAAAACCAAGGTTGAAACCTATCATGAGTAAGATAAGTAAATAGCCTGTGCTGGTCAGTTCATCTTGGTGGCACAGCATGCAAATCTCAGCTCAGAGAATTTCTTTCTCATCCTGCTGAAGGAACCATTTAATTCCAAGGATATTTATGTTTACTTTCTGAAAGCCCACCACAGTGAAACTCAGGAAATTATAATTAAATGACCTGGCTGTGTTTCTTTTAAATCAGATGGGCAATGGAGAAGCACCGAAAGCAACAGGTTGAGCCAAACTGTGCCGCACCACTATTCACACACCGTCCATTCACCAAAAAAGTACAAGAACTAGACAGTTGAAATGCCTTTTTCCCTCTGAAATACCATGAATTGAAATTTGTAGTTCTGCATCTTGTACAACAGAAATAAATAATTCCTCTTCCTTTCAAATTACCGTGATCTGAATGGAATTTTTACATTTCAACCACTTATAATGGGGTTACTGGTTAAAAATGTTGTATTTAAATACAAAAGCAACTCTCCAAGAAATCTTCAGTAAGTTGTTCACATAATTGGATTCCCTAATGGTAAAGAACCAAAGAGAGACATTCCATTCACTGGGAAATAGTATAATTGGATGACATAGATATCTAAAATCACTCCTACCTGAAATAGAGTTGTCTCCTGAAACTTCCTGGAATAAAAGTTCTCTGACCTGTAACCAAGAATTTCCCAATGCAGACACAGGTGCAACTGTTTTTCATGCCTTATGGTCATTCAGTTCTCTCTAGTTCAGCATGAATCATGAATTTTTTTCCCATGAAAACCGTTAGCCATGCTACTAAGTTAGATTTCTTAGGATGCAACTTGTTTGGTGATAAAGAGCTTTTCTAATTTCTGTCTATCATAGTGGTCAAGGTAACTCATGATGGAGCCCAATAAAACTTCTGGGGAGGCAGAATCAAGTACAGAACCTGGAAGAGGGATGGGGCCCTAGGCACCATTTTAGGTTAAGCTCAATCTATGAAGTCCAGAGTAGTGAAAATAAGTTATAAGACCCTGAGGGTGGCTACAGCTTGGTTAGGCAAGCACCTGGGTCACCTATTTTATGTTACCTTTAGCCTGCCATTTTGCTTTCAAGAAGCATTTCAGAGGATATTCAGACTCATTCATTCCCAGGCTCATATTTACCAATATTGTAATGTACGGTTAGGCATTAGGCATAAACAAATCATAACGATATGGACACATGGTGATACCCATCTGTCTTGCCTCAACTGGCTTGCTGTATATACACCATCTTTAAAGTGTGCAAGGCTCTAGATGAATCAAAGAGAAATGTTTGTTTCCAACCAACATCTAGATGAAATAATCCTGTTAGAACCTTGGAAAAAATCCTATTATCCTTATAAGAAAAAAAAAAACATTGCTTTTCTCTTATAGCATATCTGTATTCCTATAGTATGAATAATAAACTCTCAGAAAGATACATCCAGCTCTTTGTGATATGATCTGGCCACTCTATTCCCCGCATTTTCTATTTTTTGCAAACTTCCTCTTTCCTCTGTCCACAAAGCCAGCTCTATATGTTTAGGTCCTTTGCCTTCTACCTCTTCCAACCTCACCTATCTTTTCTATCCTTTCCATAGCAATGTCTTTTTTGATTAGAATCCTCTTAGCGGGAATGCCTTCCTATTATCATGTAGTCAGGTGATTTTCTTCTTTATGTCATAGAAGCCTTGACCAAATTCTTTCCAGTCAGTGATTTTTCTCTTCTCTATATAGAATATCCTCTTCGGGTCCCTTTCTACTCTTTAGCACAGTACACAGGAGAATCATTGTCAGAGTACACAAAGACCTCAGGACAGTATTTTCAAAGGTGTTTGAAGGTGGCAGGAACATGTTCTTTTGTTGAGTGTTTATCTGGATGCCTCATAAGGAGATCAGAAAAAGAAAGTTTCTACCACAGCAGGCAAAGAAAGGTGATTTTTAACTAACCAGACCGGGAGAAACCAAAGGCATCAGACTTAATCGGCAAAGAGCTATGTCTAGAACCATAGAAGGACAAGGTCTGAGTTTCCCTTTCCCACAAAATAATGACCTTCCCTTAGACTTCAGAAAAAAAGGACAGTGTAAATTAAACATACAAAATCTTTCAGGTATTTTTATCACTGTAAATTCAATGCAGAAATGGGAAACATGGAACAGAATTAAGACTTTGAAGTATTTCCAGATGCAAAGTTTAATCTCTCAAATTGAACCAGCTCCATAAATGGATTAATGCCCAGGAAACTACTCCTTCCTCCAGTGAATAGAGCTTAGAAGCCTGAATTACATTTTAGTGATGAAAGGAGCAAGCAGTCAACCACTTTCCACCACTTGCCAGCACTTGGAAAAGAATTACTTGTAGACTTAGAGGGAAGAAGGATACAGAGAAATCTAGATAAAAGAGAAATAATTAAGGTGGAATAACAACAACAAAAAATACAAGCTTAGCCAAGTCAGAAACTTATTTTTAAAAACCAACGGCAAAAAACTACAAGCTTAACTAGGTAAGAAACTTAATTTAAAAAATGCAAAAGCAAGTAGGGGGAGTGGCAGAGGCCTGACCTGACTTTAGAAACATTTAATCAAAGTTAACCACACAGGGATACAAACCAATAGTCCTGTAGATATTTCAGATATCAAGGCTAGATATTCTTACAATTTATTTCAGAAATTTATATCAAGAAACTTTTCAATTTTCTTCTCCATTTACCTTTGTAAGAAGATCTCAAAACACATACTCAGTTGACATCTGGTAAAGAAAGCTAGGTTTGAAAGTAGAAGTTCGCTCATGTGAGTGGTCGTTAATTGGTTAGCCTTGGTCTGTAGCTTCTAGGAGTTGCTGCTTGGGTATGTAAATCTCTGGAAAAAAGTCCCCATAAATTAATAGTCTCTCTACTCTCTTGGACACACCTGGTGCCAGAAAGGTATATCAGTTGTGCCAGATGGTTGCTCCATCTAATGCAGCTGTCGCCCTTTGCCCAGAACATTTTTGGGTGCTTCCAGCTGAAGTGAAGGACAACCTGACCTGGAGTCTACCTGAGGACATGCGATCATTTAAGAAGAGATCTGAACATTAGAACTCAAGGCAGACCATGCTTTTCATCTAGATATATGGACTACAATAATTAGGTAATTTTAATCCAGTCCTGTGACACCTCTAAGAAGAACAAGAACAGAAGTCCACTGGTACCAAATTTAAGTTACCTGAGGACTCAGAGTGCAGTACATTGAGTATTCTTTTTTTTTAAATATTTTTTTAATTTTTTTAATTTTTTTTATGTACATTGGAGTGAAGGTGTCAGATCCCTTGGAACTGGAGTTACAGACAGTTGTGAGCTGCCATGTGGTTGCTGGGAATTGAACCTGGGTCCTTTATAACAGCAGACCATGCTCTTAACCACTGAGCCATCTCTCCAGCACGAGTATTCTTTTAAATGAAGAAATAAATGCAAAATCAAATTTAGAAATGCCACTTTGCATTGAAAATCCTAGCATATTTCATTTTATTGTAGACATTTTACTATTTGTTGTAACAGTGTCTTTTAACAATAACAACTTCAGTGTATCCTATGTATTGTTTCTTTCTTCATCTCCGTCTACCAATGTTAATGACCATCAAAGGAAGAGATATGCACTTGGATGCTGTGTTTTTGTTTGTTTGTTTTGAGGACTTTTTTTGAAAAAGGGTTTCTTTTTTATTTTTAATTATATTTTATTTTATTTTTTTATTATTAGTTACATTTTATTAACTCTGTATCCCAGCTGTATCTGCTCCCTCATTCCCTCCCAAATTCTCCCTCCCTCCCTCCCTTATTTCCTCCCTGCCCCTTTCCAAGTCCACTTATTGAGGAGGACCGCCTCCCCTTTCACCTGATCCTGTTTTATCAGGTATCTTCAGAACTGGCTATAAAGTCCTTCTCTGTGGCCTAGCAGGACTGCTCCTCCCTTGGGGGGTGAGGAGGTCAAAGAGCCTGTCATTGAGTTCCTGTCAAAAATAATACCTGTTCCCCTTACTATGGGAAACCAGTTGGTTACTGAGCTACCACAGGCTTCATCACGCAGAGGTTCTAGGTTATATCCATACATGGTCCTTGGTTGAGTGTTAGTCTCAGAAAAGACCCCTGTGCCTAGATATATTTGGTCCCTATGGAGCGCCTATCCTTTTCCCATCATACTAACTCCCCCTTCTTTCATATGTTTCCCTGCACTCTGTTGAAGGTTTGGTTATGAGTCTTAATATCTGCTTTGATACACTGCTAGGTAGAGTCTCTCAGGGGCCCTCTGCAGTAGGCTCCAGTCCTGTTACTTGTTTTCTCCTATGTCCAATGCACCTCCCATTTGTCTTTCTAAGTGAGGATTGATCATCTTACCCCGGGTCCTCTTTCTTGTTTATCTTCTTTAGGTGAATAGATTACATTATGTTTATCATATCTTATAGGACTATATGAGTGAGTATATACCATGTGTGTCTTTCTCCTTTAGGGATACCTCACTCAGAATAATCTTTTCTAGATCCCACCATTTGCCTGCAAATTTCATGATTTTCTTATTTTTGATTGCTGAGTAATATTTCATTGTGTAAAAATACCACAATTTCTGTATCCATTTCTCCATTGAGGGACATCTGGGTTGTTTCCAGGTTCTGGCTATTACAAATAAAGCTGCTACAAACATGGTTGAGCAAATGTCCTTGTTGTGTACTTGAGCAAATTTTGGGTATATGCCTAGAAGTGGTATAGCTGGGTCTTGAGGAAGCACTATTCCTAATTGTCTGAGAAAGCGCCAGATTGACTTCCAAAGTGGTTGTACCAGTTTACATTCCCACCAGCAATGGAGAAGGATTCCCCTTTCTCCACAAACTCTCCAGCATGTGTTGTCACTAGAGTTATTGATTTTAGCCATTCTGATGGGTGTAAGGTGAAATCTCAGGGTCGTTTTGATTTGCATCTCCCTGATGGCATTGAGCATTTCTTTAAGTGTTTCTCTGCCATTCTATATTCCTCTACAGAGAATTCTGTTTAGCTCCATACCCCATTTTTTAATTGGACTACTTGATTTATTGCTTTTTAACTTCTTTAGTTCTTTGTATAAGCTGTATATCAGCCCTCTGTCAGATATAGGGTTGGTGAAGATCCTTTCCCAGTCTGTAGGCTGTCATTTTGTTCTGAAAACAGTGTCTTTTGCCTTACAGAAGCTTTTCAGTTTCATGAGGTCCCATTTATTGATTGTTGCTCTTAGAGCCTGTGCTGTTGGTGTTATGTCCAGAAAGTTGTCTTCTGTGCCAATGAGTTCTAGGCTGTTCCCCACTTTTTTTTCCAACTGATTTAGAGTATCTGGTTTTATGTTGAGGTCTTTGATCCACTTGGACTTTAGTTTTGTGCAGGGTGATAAATATGGATCTATTTTCATTTTTCTGCATGTAGACATCCAGTTGGACCAGCACCATTTGTTGAAGATGCTCTCTTGTTTCCATTGAATGGTTTTGGCTTCTCCACATACTCCCCTACCCAAGTCCACTGGTAGGGGAGGGTTTCTTTTTCTTCCTTCTGTTCCTAGTCTGTTTGGTCTCATCAGGAATGGCTACATTGCCTTCCTCTGTGGCCTGGTAAGGCTGTTCCCCCCTCAGGGGCAGGTGATCAAAGAGCAGGCCAATCAGTTCATGTCAGAAGCAGTCCCTGTTCCTATTACTATGGAACCCACTTGGACACTGAACTGCCCTGGGCTACATTTGTGCAGGGGTTCTAGGTTATCTATGCATAGTACTTGGTTGGAGTATAAGTCTCACGAAAGACCCCTGAGACTCAAATTTTTTGGTTCTGTTGCTGTCTTTGACCTCCTGTCCTCTCCAGAGCTTACTATTATTTCCCACTTCTGTCATAAGATTCTCTGCACTCTGCCCAAAGTTTTGCCATAAATCTCAACATCTGCTTTGATAGTCTGCAGGGCAGGACCTTTCAGAGGCCCTCTTCTTATGTAACCAGGATGACCTTGAACCCTTTATCCTCTTGCTTCATCCTCTAATTGCTGTGTGCTTTGATTACAGATGTGCTCCACCATGCTTTGTTTGGTGGATAGTTTTTAATTACCTTATCATTGAGCTCTCCCTGATTTAAAAAAAAAAAAAAAGATAACGAGTCAAGAGAACTGAAAACAATATCCCGTATTTAGTGAATTACGTACATCAGCAACACAAAATGCAAAAAGGAGACTTCCCAGGTCTGATCACGGTGAGCAAAGTCTTGGTTCTCATCACGTGTGGACAGAATAACTTCATACAGATGACTGTGGTATGAATATTCCACTGTGTGAGCAATAGTCCTATCCATATTATTACTACAAGAAGACATTTGTGATCCATGGCTGTTGACAGAATTAATGTGCTTGTTACCAAACCTTTTTGAGTAGCTAGCTTTGCAAAATATGTATGAAGTGAAGCATTCTGTGACATGTGATACATTCAAACCCCTCTAGGATAAGACAGCTTCAAAAAGAGCATTCATTTGAATAGTTAACAATGACTAGCATTAAGGATTTCAGTGATTCTTCTGTGGTTAATTTTTTTTTAAATCATGTTTTTGACACACAGAGACTGACAGCATGGGTGGATACCTGTAATACACATTTCTAAAACAAAACTCAGTACCCATAAACACCTGCCTCCAGAGTTCACATTACATATCAGAAGGCTACCTCTCATCTACAGGCTTTCTCTGGCTAAATCTAGCCACCATTCTAATTTAAACTTTTAGACTTGAAGAATGCTTTCCTAACTCTCCCCAATTTATGCTTACACACACACACACACAAACACACAAACACACACACACACACACACACACACACACACACACGACAGAGTTACTAAAAACTACAACCTGACTTTATTTATAGGGTTAGTACAACAATCTGTGACATGCTCTAAGTTACTAATTGCCAGTCTTATCTACAACCTCTACTTTGAATTAACAGTAGCACCTAACAAAAGACACTTCACAGACAACTTTGTAGTTAAGTGTGGTCATATGACAATATCCCAGCTATCAAGCCTTGAGTAGAAGTGTCATGTACTTTTGGGAGATGAGCAAGCCCTTTTCTTCTCCCACTTGATTGGATGCTGTGTGATCCTGAGTAATGAGGGTTACTCTGCAGATTGAAATCTTCCTAATTTACCATTGAAGGAGGATCTTTTCATTCTTACTTTTCAGATTCCACCCTATGAGGTGGAATGAGTGAAAAGATGTGGGGATAACATATAATTTAAAATGTTGCCCAAACACTCTTAGAAAGACAATGCACCTAAATGTATGATGTTTGCATCTGCCTTTTTATAAATCTTCAAGAGTAATTTCTCTTTTTTCAGGAGAGTGATAAATCTCATTAACGTGTTAAAGCCAGATATATTTGGAATATTTAGAACTTGTTGGTAGTTGTTTCCCCCCCCCCCCCATTAAGTCAAGCCTTTTCATTATCAATGACATGACTTATTGGTGGAAATTATTAGGCTTTCTAGAGGCAATGTCCTTGTTAGATAAGTATATGACTTTGATCTAATAAAGAAAATAGATAATATTCTGTCCCATACCAAAATGTTAAGTCTCAAGCTACTAGGGTTTTCATCAATTAAAAAAAAATATTTAGTCCTCAAGATCCAGCCATACCACTCCTAGGCATATATCCAAAAGAGGCTCAAGTACAAAAGGGACATTTGCTCAACCATGTTTGTAGCAGCTTTATTTGTAATAGCCAGAAGCTGGAAACAACCCAGATGCCCCTCAACTGAAGAATGGATGCAGAAACTGTGGTACATCTATACAATGGAGTATTACTCAGCAATGAAAAATAAGGAAATCATGAAATTTGCAGGTAAATGGTGGGACCTGGAAAGGATCATCCTGAGTGAGTTGTCCCAGAAGCAAAAAGACACACATGGTATATACTCACTCATATAAGCATACAAAATAGGATAAACCTACTAAAATCTGTGCATCTAAATAAACTAAGCAAAAGAAAGGACCCTAACTAAAATGCTCAATCCCCATCCTGAAAGGCAAAGAGGATGGACATCAGAAGGAGAAAACAGGAAACAACCTAGGAACCTGCCACAGAGGGCCTCTGAAAGCCTCTGCCGTGCAGAGTGTCAAAGCAGATGCTGAGCCTGATGGCCAACTGACGGGCAGAGTGAATGGAATTTTATGTAAGAAGTGGGAAATAGTAAGAGCTGGAGAGGACAGGAAATCCACAAGGAGAGCAACAGAACAAGATAATTTGAACACAGGGAACTTCCCAGAGACTCATACTCCAACCAAGGACTATCTGTGGAGATAACCTAGAACCCTGACAATGCAGCCACTTCTGATGAGAACTGATAGACTAAGATCAGAAATAAGGAGAGGAGAACCACCCCTATCAGTGGACTTGGGGAGGGGCATGCATGCAGAAAGGGGGGAGGGTGGGACCGGGAGGGGTTGAGGGAGGGGCTTATGGGGGATATAAAATGAATAAAGTGTAATTAATAAAAGTTAAAAATATTTAGATCAAAAGCATAAGAAAGAGAGCATATAGAATGTGAGGCTGAGATGTCCCCTTCTAGGTTTTTGTACCAGCTCCCTACAAACCACTTGAGCATAAAGCAGTGTACTCTGAGATAACATGAGCAGGGTAAACTAAGACCTTCTGCTTCAAATAAAATTGCAGCCATGAGCTTCTGGAGAGAACATTTTAATCAGCTGAATTTTTTCAAACTGATGTCAGCATACTTTAGGTTTTTATATTTTTCTTTTTTTTTCAAAACGAGCTACCCAATAAAAAATATTAACCTTCAAAATGACTTTAAAATATAACCAGTTCCAGAACTGCTGGGCAATGTGACACTGGAAGCTTATCTTTTGAACTTCTTCTTTGTGCCAAAAACTGCAATTATAGGTTTATTTTATATTTTAAAATGAGGATAATATCTGTGAAACATTTGAATGAGCAATTACCTTTAATGGAATGCAGGTTGATAACCTCCAACATGCTTCTCATAAAAGTCCCAGAAAGAAAGGATTTATTTCTACCATGAAGAAATAGAAAAGGTTATAGATGATAATTTTGTAAAGGTAAAGAAGAAATTCAGTCTATATATTAAAAGCCTACATTGATCAATGAAGAGTACCACATGGCATTAGAATTTAGAAAATCTTAAGAAAGAACTTCATATAAGAGGGAGTTCAGAGGGATATAGTACAGGATTTTTCTTTAGCAACAACAGGTACTAGATTGTAAATAAAACTTTTAAAATGTTAGAGAAATAATCAACTAATAGTTTGAATTTGATATCCAACTAAACTATCACTAAACACTAAGTAGACTGACAGCTTACTGCCTCAAGAGTATTTAAAATGTTCCTTATCAGAGCTATCTGCATATTAAAAATTTCTCTTTAAAAAAAAAAACACCAAATAAGACAAAACAACTCTCTCTCCCAACTATTCCAACAATTGCCAGTGCAGTTATTGGCTTATTTCTCTATTTCCCTTGAAATAAAAACATTTTGAGAGAGACACACCCATGGCCGTGTATTGGAAGGCTGAAAGACACCAGAGGCACTACTTTGATAAGCAAGTATGTAGTGGAGAGATGGGAGAAAAAGAGAAGGGAACAGTATGTGCACTATGAAGAGAGGTGGGACTGTAGACTTGAGGGTGGTGAGGATCAGCCTGATGTGAGTAGCCTGTACTGCCACCTGATGTGAGGGTGAAGTCCCATGCTACCATTAAGGACCATGTCTGAGTCCATGCCTGTGCAGCAGCAGGGGTCTATATTCATGTCCGTGGCTCATGTTACCACCAAAGGCCAGGTAATATTCCTGGGTTGAGTGGCCTCCTGGAGCCATCTCAATATTCAAGGGCTGCACAAAACTGGGCCCTGCCCCTCACCAGCTGCAGCATCCAGGAGAGCAGACCCTGTATCCCACCTGGGCAAAGCAGGAAAGCTGACCCTGTTGACATAGGTGCAGGAGAACTGGCACGCTAAACAACAAAGTCACCCAGGCCCACCAGGCTTTGAGTTGGCCCACCCCAACATCTACCCCATTTATTAACTGCTGGAGCACATGAAGGGGCCAACCCTGCAGAACCAGAGCTGCAGGATCTCCATGGAGTCCTAGCAAGGATCCAGTATTGATAGAGTAGCAGAAGCCAGAGGCCTTGAACCACACCAATGACTCATTGCAATGAATATTTGCAAGTAAAGCTGTTTGGGCAAAAGAGCACACTGATCCACCAGAGCTTTCACAGTGAGTTGTTTTTTTAGGTTTTTTTTTTTTTTAATCTTTTTTGTTGTTTTTACTTTATTTTTTTTTTTTGTTTTCTGTGGGTTGGGAGGTTGCAAGATCTGAAGGCTGATATAGAGGAATGCGGAGATGAGTGGGGTTTGGGTGCATGATGTGAAATTCACAATGAATCAATAAAAAGTTTTTTTTAAAAAAGCCTTTTGATCAAAAAGCCAGCCTTACCCCGAGGGGGCAGGGGTAGGGGGCAAGGGCCACAGAGGAAGAAAATGCAGCCAGTCCTGAGGAGAACTGATAGACTAGGGTCAGCAAGAAGGGGAGGAGGATCTCCCTTATCAGTGGACTGGGAGAGGGGCACTAGAGGAGAAGATGGAGGGAGGCAGGAGTGGGAGGGGACAAGGGACAGAGATACAGCTGGGATACAGTGAATAAATTGTAATAAAAATAAATCTAAAAAAAATTAAAAAAACTTTTGAAAAACAATTATATTTTCTGTCTTTATTTTCTTTTTGTTCAGTTTCTTAAACCCATTCAAATCTTTATATAATCTTCACATTTCTTATCTGGATCTGACAATAGGTAAATTGATCTCACTAATGAAAGAACATGCCATGCCTTGGTTTAACATGCTCATACTGGCATCCCATCTCGCTTAGAATAACTGACAACTATTTACTGTGTTCTGAAAGTCTTATCTAATAATTTTCCATATGCCTCCATTTACCAAACACCCTTCTTTTTTCTTCTGCTCCAACAAAACTGAATTCTTTGGTGAACATAAAATAATAATATATTAACAACAGAAGAGATCACAAGGCAAAATTGCTGTAACGAACATAGCGATTCAAAATCAATGTCATAGACCTGTGAATACCTGAGTTCCTATATAAAAACAAGCCAAAAAGTCACTATCTTCAATGAGTGCAGAGACTATTTGAAGGAAATCCATGAGAAGTTTTTTTTTTCTGCTATTAATAAGTGATAACTATTGAGAATCCATTTAGATGTGCTTGCCAAGATTTCTTGGAAGGAGAATCAGTGACTTTAAAATTTTAACTTCTCTTATTATTCCAAAATAACTATACATTTATATGAGCATTCCCAATTATCCTTTACAAATGTTTTCCAGATTCATTTCAATTGTTTACTTATAATCCCTTTATGTAGCTATTCTTCTCATTGGAAGAGGTAAGCAAAAACTGAGAATGGGTGCCTTAGTTAATACCAACAATCCATTGCTGAATGTGTTCAGGTTGTGCAAAACTGGAACACTATGAGTGTGAATAAGAACAATGTTCACCATTACACAAGAGTTTCATCAATTCCCTAGAAAAATCTTATGATTCCGGTTACTTTTTCTCTTTGCAAAGGTAACAACTTTTTTAATAAATTTGTTTATGCTCAGATGCTGTTTCTACTTTAGAGCAAAGTGGTGACATGGGCAGATAGACAAGAAACCATAGTCGTCATTCTGAGTTATACTCATTGCTTTTCTTGAACTAAACTGGTAGTGTGATTATTTTGTAAGAAAAAACAAAGTTGTCAATCATCACCCTTAATGGTATCAACTCCTCCTATCAGGGATCAGTGATAATTAGAATGTAATTCCTGTTTCAGGACAAACTGGAAATTTTAAGAGGGGCCTTTTGATTAATGACACCAAAATCTGAAAAATATTTGTTTATCTTGTCCAGTTCTGATGTGATAGTTTTTGTTTTATTTTTATTATGTGTTATTATTTTTTATGTGTTATTATTTTTTCTTAGAATCACATTCTTTTCTAGTGAGAGATAGACAGAGGTACATTTGGGTAGGGGAGGAGTAGAGGGAGGGAAACCATAATCAGGACATATTATGTGATAAAATAATCTGGTTTCAATAAAAGGAAAAAAGATGAAAGGTGAATGTAAGCAGAAGTTATTCACCTTTTGGCTAAAAATATGTTGATTTCAACATGGCTGAGAAATGTTTAATAAAATGATAGAAAAATAAATCTATTAAAACTGAATATGCCTATATCCTATATGGTCCCTTTTAATCATCAACAGAAAGAGAGTATTTTAACAGAACACAGAAAATAGAGAATATCTGTGACATTTATGCTGTTATGTACTAACATGCATAAATTTCTTACATAATAAATGAAAAATTCTGTGATATGTGATTTTTTCTTGATGGAAATTTGGCAGCCAACATTTATTACCGCCTCTACACTGAGTGTCTCAACTAACCACTGGCCTTTTCCTACAAACTGGGTAATCTGTATCCATTTAATAAAATAATGATAATAATGTTTTCCTGTGGGCTACAAAACCATTGAACAATGGACTGTTTATTTTGGCTCGAAGACTATGAGCAAAAGTCCTTCTATGTTCTCCAACATAAAACCCTGCTTACAAATTAATAACACCCAAAAAGTCAAGCAGAGAAAAAAACAAACAAACATGGCTTTAGCTTTTCTGTTTGGTTGAAATGTGAAATTTAGAGAACACAATAAGCTTCTTAAAATTATTTTTATGCTAGCTAATAGAATCCATGGGTGTGCCAAACCTTTTGCCTCAAACTATTTCTAAAAACTGCTCTGGTTACTGATGTAGTTCCAATTTACATGCATTTCTTTTATGTAACTACTTCCTCAGCCCAAGACGTATCCTCTTTGTCTAAGACAAAAAAAAAATGATTATTTCATCTAGTCTTTTCTAAATAGGTGTGTTTCAAGGGAAGAAAAAAAAAACTGAACTAAATTAAAATCAACCTAAGCAGTAAGAAAAGTATCTGCCAAAAGTGTCTTCAGAGATCTGCTTTTAAAGCAGGTAATCCCTTTGGCAGATGAAAATCATTAGCAAGAGAAACTGTAAAGCAGAAGAAAAAATAAAAAACATTAACAGTTCAGAAAAAAAAATCTACAGCATGAATAGTTTTAATTCTTGAGGCAAAATTCTAAATTACACCTGCAGGACAGAGTAGCAGGTGACTGGAAGGCCTAGAATTAAAAAATTAATAAATAAGAATTCAATCCTAAAAAGCTTGCTGGCCTCAGCACTTGTAGCTTCATGCTCCAGAGCAAGGGGAGTCTCTAACGGAGAGTGTTTATTGTACCCATCTAGAAACTACTGTAACATCTTCTTGAAACTTGAGGCAGTGCAAGAAAATTGAGAGCTCTAAAGTACACATGCTTGCCAAAGTATCGAATAATTTTGGGGTATTATGTACTTAGTAATAACAATTACTAAAAGCTTTACATCATTACCATTTATTTTCTGGTAGTAGTTGATGTGACAAGTTTCTGAAAGTTGAAGGCATGGAGTACATGGCAACAGGTTGTGGCTACAAAAGAAACTACAAGTAACTACCTAACCATGGCATGAAACTTTTCCAGAATCTTCAGCACACAATCACAAGGTATCCTATAGTGCAATGATCTCTCTCCACCTCTTGACCCTCTGCCTTGTGCTATTCTCTATATTCCACCTTGTGCAACAGATAACATAGACTTAGTCTTTTTGCCATGGCTAACATATAAATGGCTTCCTGGGTGAAATTATCTTACTCTATCTCTTCTGAGCACTTTACGGAGAACCAGATACATAATAGATACTCAGGAAGCGATAAAATCCCTGACAATGTTTTTCATTTGATTGCCTTATATTTTGATTTCAGGTATATTAATGATGTAGTAAGTAATGAGTTCTCAAAAATTTCTGTGATCTGATGAAACAAAGACACATTCTCAGCATTCCTATCATTGATTGGCATGAATAGACAGATACCTAATGAGACTCATTGAATATACCCATGTCTGGGTAGACAAAGCAATGAACAAAATCTAATAAGAATAACTGCACTAGTATATTGTATTTTGGATGACTTTCTCTCAAAGGCCAATATGTAAAGGCCCCTTGAGCCCCCAAGGAGGGGATACGGGGAGATGACATGAATCCTTTCGATGGCAAAGCCTAATCAGAAGTCTCCATATAAATAACAGACTGGTCTTGAAAAGGATTTTGTAACCTCTGTCTTTTCCTTTCTCCCTGTTTTGCATGAGATGAGGGCAGAGCCTCTACTCTGACATGAACTGCTGCTGTGTACTCTGACATGTTGTCTTTGCCAATGGCCTAAACCAACGAGGCCATCTGATCTTGGACTTGAACCTCTAGAAACACGGGCCAAGATAAAACCTTCCTTAGTTCATAAGTAGCCATGTCATTTATTTCAATATGGTGCTAAAGGCAGATTAGTATCCTACAGTCATTTTATTTATTCAACAACAAGTTCCTATGTGCTCAGTACTGAGCTGAGTAATACAGGTACAATGGTAAGGGAAAGAGACACAGGCCCTGCTATTATGGAATTTTTAGTCTGTTGAGACAACAGATATAACTGAAGTCTCTATATAAGCATGTAACATGTTAGAAGGGCCATGAAGGGATACATAGTCTAATACAAACATCAAAGGGTTCTCTGAAGGTCACCCAAAATAAATTATTTTATTCAAAGCGATAGCATGTAACTCCATCACCTGTTTAGAAATCATGCGTACAGGCACGGAACAAGTGGTTATAAAAGCAAATTATGATTGCTCAGGTTGCTTCTTGGTAACTGGGATGAGTGAAGACTCTACAAAATGCTTATAATCATTGGAAACTCTTACATGAAATCTTTGTATATGTTGCCTGTTTATGTGTGGTCTTGTTGAATGAGAAGAACATACTGAGACCTAAGCTTTTTTTAAAATATTATTTAACATATCATAATAATATATGTTTATATGTGGTGTGTGTGTGTGTGTGTGTGTGTGTGTGTGTGTGTGTGTTTAAGTGCCTGTGGAAGCCAAAGAGATTGAGAAGTTGTGAGCTACCTGACCTACGTGCTGGGAACTAAACTCAGGTCCTTTAAAAGAGTAGCAAGTGCTTTTAACAGCTGAGCCATTTCACTCCCCAGATTCTTTTGCTAGTTGTAAATAGTTTAAATCTAGATGCTCAGCTATTCCCCCGGCAAGGTATATAAAGAAAATTTTAAATCACTTTTTATGTTTTAAAAAACAATGCCTTGCACTTACTCTTCTATCACTCAGAGAAAAACAGCTAAATGAAATACTGGTCAAACTTTCCAAAAACGTCTTGGGCAGAAGACAAGCATGGAAAAATCCAGCCCCAAAGAAGAAATTTCCAGAAATTTAGAAGCAAGTGAAAACAGGGGGTTATAATAGTTCAGCATCTGCGCCAGGAACAAAGTCTATACGATATTATTTATTGCTGAAAGCTTCTCGGGGAGGCAGCATCTGGTTTCAGTGAGGTCTTGCTTTCATCCTGTCCAGCAGCTGGATGGAGCTCTGCAGTGCAAGGAGTACTACCCATCTGCCAAGGTGACAAAGTGAGTTAGTGACTCTTTCCAGATCAGACCACAAGAGCCTCTTGGCTCCTGGAGTGCCAAGAACAAGTCGCATGACCAACAGAGAGGTTAGCACTTCTTTTTGTTTTGACTTTCAGGTGGATCCTTCAGCTTTGGATTTCATTGAATTTGTATTTCTAGAGTCCCAGAGAATCATCCTTTCTCACTTTGCTACATTTCTATCGTGGGTGGATCAGATATCAATTCACTTTGGTGTGAATGCCAGGCTCCCTCCCAGCCTTCCACTAGATTTATTCATCTAGGCTAAATGGTAGTGGCAGGAGGGTAAAATGTAGCCATGCAGTGTTCTACTCTCACTGAGGACAGGGAGGTATCTATGATTTTCTAGCTCTGATAGAGAAGGTGGAGACTTTGATTGTCCCCAAAGTGCCTCTCAGAGGCAGGGGAAACCTGCTGATGAGGAGACAGATCTGCTGGGAGAAAGCATGGTAGCTTGTACATCTGTTTGGGTGCTATGCTATACAAGTACTATTTTACCAGAGTTCCAGAAAGAGGAAGTGAGTTCCTCCAATTTATGTGTGTGCGTGTGTGTGTGTGTGTGTGCGTGTGTGTACATGTGGGTGTGTATGATCCATACTAACAGGATAAAGGGTACAGTTTCCAAAGTATGTGCTTTCCCTACATCCTAATAAGACTGTGCTATTTGAGCTGTAAAGGGAACAAGGAGGCAATAACATATAAAAACTCCTTTAATGAGAAATTTTGACATTAGTAAAATAACCAGCCAAATTATTCATCAATCAATACCTTTCTCTGTATATGAATATACTTCAATACATTAACTATTAGTATCATAACTATAACTATTAGTATCAGTAATAATTATTAATACAACACATTTTGTTTATAATAACATGAACTATTACTATCATGGATCAAAATACCAATTTTAAGGAAAGAAATGGAAGAGACGGATGGAAGAGAATTATAACCATCCTTCATCTCTAAACTTTAAGCTGGAAGATAACAATTAAATGAGAAGATCAGAAAACTGAATGAAGCCTGCTGGTTGTATAAATGGACAAAGCATATTCTAAGACATATAAAAGATTATTAGGAATCTATCTGGCGCTTTCTAAGACAATTAGGAATAGTGCTTTCTCAAGACCCAGCTATACCACTGCTAGGTATATACCCAAAGTTTGCTCAAGTACACAAAAGGGATATTTGCTCAACCATGTTTATAGCAGCATTATTTGTAATAGCCAGAACCTGGAAACAACCCAGATGTCCATCAATGGAGGAATGGGTACAGAAATTGTGGTATTTTTACACAATGGAATACTACTCAGCAATCAAAAAGGAGGAAATCATGAAATGTGCAGGCAAATGGTGAGATCTAGAAAAGATCATCCTGAGTGAAATATCCCAGAAGGAGAAAGACAGACATGGTATATACTCACTTATATAGATACCTATATAAGATAAGGTACCTATAAGATATGATAAACATAATGAAATCTATACACCTAAAAAAGATAATCAAGAGAGCGGACATGGGGTAAGATTATCAATCTTCGTTTAGAAAGACAGATGGGATACGCATTGAACATATGACAGGAGTCTACTGAGCGCATTTGAAAGACTCTAACTAGCAGTGTTTTCAAAGCAAAGACTCATTACCAAACCTTTGGCAGAGTACAGGGAATCATAAGAAAGAAGGGGAGTTAGTCTGATGAGGAAAGGATAGGAGCTCCACAAGGACCAAAGATATCTGGGCACAGGGTCTTTTCTGAGACTGACATGCAACCAAGGACCATGTATGGAATGTAACCTAGAACCTCTGCTCAGATGTAGCCTGTGGTAGCTCAGCAACCAATTGGTTTCCCATAGTGAGGGGAACAAGGACTATTTCTAACAGGAACTCAATGACTGGCTCTTTGGCCTCCCCACCCCCCAAGGGAGGAGCAGTCCTGTTAGGCCACAGAGGAGGGCTTTGCAACCAGTCCTGAAGATACCTGATGAAACAGGATCGGATGAATGGGGAGGAGGTTCCCCCTATCAGTGGACTTGGCAAGGGGCACCATAGAGATGAGGGAGGGAGGGAGGGAGGGACTGGGAGGGAATGAGGGATCAGGACATGGCTGGGATACAGAGTTAATAAAATGTAACTGGTAAGAAAAAAATAAAATTAAAAAAAAGAAAAATACTTTATAGCAATATGTTGCAATGTTTAATAGATCAGTAGTATTCAGAGAGCCAATCTTTTCTAAGTGACTTAACAATCCGTTATAAAATTATTAATGATCACTAAATGTATTAAAACATAAGGTTGTGCAACACATTTTAACTTAGCAGTAAAAAAAATGATTAAACAATTTCAGAGTTGGTGTTGAGATGAACCTTTTAAAAAGTACCACTTATAGAGTTTTACTGTATCTAGAATTATAGACAAATACCTGTCAATTTTTTTTGAAATACTCATGACTATTTGTTAACACTTTTCTCAGCTCCATTATCTGTGAAAGCCAGGCTTCACTAATTTTTGTCTGTGCAACAGGATAAAAGCTGCTCAAACACAAATGTCTAGGTAAGACTTTAACTTTCTCATTCTGTGGATAATAAAGATATTTACAAAAACAAAAAAGAAAAAAAAAAGATTGTTAGGAGACAAAAGCCCACTGTGTCCTTGGATCCTGCAATGGCAGCAGATATGGCATGGAGGCAGCACACAAGCTTTCAGAATGCACAGCAATCCACAGAAGACATAATATTTGAATAATGGAAAACACATTTGCAGTGAGTAACAGCAAATTAACTCCACTAGTCTGAATGAAGAATTCTAGTAGAAACACATGAGAGTTGCCATGCAACTGGACTTAGGACAAGTTTATATTGAACTTACTGTAGATGATCAAATGCAAAGTGAATGCAGAATATTTTGCTTTGTTTCTTTTACATCATCTTTAATTAGAAGAGAAGCAGGAACCAATCATAAGAAAGCAACAGCCTCTTAAAGATGTGGACCATTATTTTGATTTACATATTCATTCTAGTTCATCGACTTATTATTCCAAGGTTCAAACATGCTGATTTCAACAGTATACTATTCATTCAGCTGTGACTGAGGAGAACATTATAGTCATAATCATCACAACAAATCTCTAATCTCTTAATCCATCAGCTATGTTTATTTCAAAGTTCAGTTATTCTTTATTTTTAGGTTTTTTTTCAATACAGAGTTTCTCTGTGTAGCCTTGGCTGTCCTGGACTCACTTTGTAGACCAGGCTGGCCTTGAACTCATACAGCCCTGCTTACCTCTGCCTCCCCGAGTGCTGGGATTGCAGGCATGCCTCACAGTCCCTGGCTCCAGTTACTCTTTTAATAAAGTCTTAGTTCAGGTTCTTAAAAGAAAAAATTCCTCTAAGGAAAAGCCTTTTTGGGGTCTTTCCCCAAATGTGTTTTCTCTACCCTCCAACATTTTTTTATTTCAGAAGATGTAGTTCTAAATAATAAATTCCTTAACCACTCAATCTGTTGTTACATGCTGTACTGTGTACTCTAATAATTGCCAGAACAAGCCACCTGAAAAACACCTTCAAATAAAACATTTTATCTCCTCTCCTCCAAAAGAGTTACATCTTTACTGAACACCTGTCAATAATTACACATCTTACCAATCAAGTGCAAAGAACAAAGTTTCAGAGTTTGCCCAAACCACCTGTCCATGAATGTTTTGACTGTGCCAGTCTCAGTAAAAGGGACACCAGGCACTTGACCAGGACCAGTGTCCTACAAGCCAACACCTCTGCCTCAAGTATAAGTTCTCATCTTTTTGCTGACAGATTTTAGGAAGTTTCAAAATTTCCTCAACATGCCTATATACCCTTCACAAGAAAAACAAAAAGCGGCCACCTCAAATTTGAGATTTTTACATTTTTTTCCATCACTCATCCCCAAGCCTGTCTTTCTTCCTTCCCTTTACCTCACTGTTCTCCTTATTTGTTCCCAATGTCAGACCCACTCTACCCACTCTAAGCTGTTTTTTTTTTTTTTTTTGTACTGAACCAACACGAAGCTCATATTTGTGTCCTGGCCAATTTTCTACTGTGTCTTGTGACGAGGTTGGCATAGCCCGAAGATTTATGGACAGGTGGTTGGGCCAAACTTTGAAACTTAGTTGTTTGCATTTGATTGGCAGATTGTGTAAATATTTACACATGTTCATGTTGTATGTCATGTTGCAAAGCGGGGACCCTGGGAACTACAGGTACACAGCTAGAAAGGAGCTGAGCCAGGGTTTAAGTCAGTCTGCCTGACCGGCAGTCACCAGTGGCCACTGTTCTGTGCAGTCTTTCTGTGGCCTTTGAGTTGCACTTACAGTGAATGTGGTCTGTTTATAGGTTCTAAGTAGGAAATTAACAGTGATATCTGTGCAATTAGCCTCTCTTGTACTTAGTAAACCCCAAACTCTTACTTCCCTAGACCGCCGTGCATTGGTTTTAATGCTAGCTGATTGACAGAGCACTTTATTGTGGTTTTCTGCATTACTCTCTCTCCTTAAGCCTTGCCTCTTCCATAAGGAAGCCCACTGATAAAAGCAGGATCTAAATACTAACTAGAGGATTCAATGACATAAACATATGACAAAAAGTAAATAAAAATAAAAATCTAACTTATTATATGTCACAGTTATTCTCTGTGCCCATATTCCAAAATAAAACAAATAAAATTGTGGTTTTGATACCATTTATTATTGTTCTTTGTTTTTGTGATTAAGCAAAGTTTTCATTGAGGGTACATTTTTAGATTTGAATGAAATAGCTTGGTGGTGTGAAGGCTAGAACAATAACTCCTTTGAGACTAGCACACCTAATGCACTAAATTTCAGTCTGTGATAAAGCTGGAGAAATGGCATGGTTTCTACACCTTCCTTTCACCAGAGACTACAATACTCTATTCTACTTACAGTTATACCCTGCTCTTACTAGTTGTGATTATTGGGAGATTGGACCACCCACTGAATCCACCCAGCTAAATAAACAGCTACAGTTGAGAGAAATGCAAAAATTCTTGGCTTGTTCTTTTATAGCCATCCAGTGTTAATTCAAGACTGAGTTCCAACAGGATACAGACTGCATCCAACAGTGTGAAACTGGGATCCCAATTAAAGCTACTGGCAAATATGTACTCATTAGGTAAGCATTCAACTTGCCTACCATCCCTCTCCCTCCCTCACAACAATGCCCAAGGGTATAAAAGCCACCTCAATTTATATGACAGAGAGTTAACACTGAAAGTACAGCACCTCCGGAAGCTGAAATTATTGGTAAAATGGCAGTATTTAACAACAGGAAGACAGTACTCAGGAAGATGAAGACAGAAAAGCATGATAACTATTGTAAACAGTAGCAATTCTGTATGAACGGCATTACGAACAATTGTAAACAATAGCTATCTGCTTGGAAGGTATTGCCTATGCCAAGATAAACTACAAGGGAAAGACTTACCCAGAGAACAAAGTTGCTTCCTGGATTTGCAATTCTTTTCTTTGATGGCTATTACTTTACTTTTTGGAGGGGAATCAGGCTTCATGGAAATGTGATGAAATATGGAAAAAGTAGCATCGAAGGCATGTTTTGCATATTTGTGTCAAGGGCCTATCATGTGTAAGGTACTACATTTTGGTTAAGCCTGTATCATGCATTATAGCCTATGTAGGTTTAACAACTTCCATCTGTACCCTTGACCAAAGGTGACTGCCCTTTCCTGGCACCTCTCATGAGACCCTTTGCTTTAAGATCTTAGTTGTAACATTTCTTTAAGTGCTTCTCTGCCATTCGATATTCCTCTATTGAGAATTCTCTGTTTAGCTATGTTCCCCATTTTTTAAGTGGATTACTTGGTTTGCTGCTTTTCAGCTTCTTTAGTTCTTTATATATACTGGATATGAGTCCTCTGTCAGATAAAGGGTTGGTGAAGATTCTTTCCCAATTTGTAGGCAGTCACTTTGTTTTGATGATGGTGTCCTTTGCTTTACAGAAGCTTTTCAGTTTCATGAGGTCCCATTTATTGATTGTTGCTCTTAGAGCCTGTGCTGTTGCTGTTCTGTTCAGGAAGTTTTTTCCTGTACCAATGAGTTCTAGGGTATTCCCCACTTTTTTTTCTAGCTGATTTAATGTGTCTGGTTTTATGTTGAGGTCTTTGATCCAATTGGACTTCAGTTTTGTGCAGGGTGATAAGTTAGCCATTAGGGAAATGAAAATCAAAACAACCCTGAGATTTCACCTTATACCCATGAGAATGGCCAAGATAAAAAAACTCAAGTGACAACACATGTTGGAGAGGTTGTGGAGAAAGGGGAACCCTTCTCCACTGCTGGTGGGAATGTAAAGTTGTACAACCACTCTGGAAATCAATCTGGCGCTTTCTCAGACAACTAGGAATAGCGCTTTCTCAAGATCCAGCCATACTACTCCTAGGCATATACCCAAAAGAGGCTCAAGTACACAAAAAGGACATTTGCTCAACCATGTTTGTAGCAGCTTTATTTGTAATAGCCAGAAGCTGGAAACAACCCAGATGCCCTTCAACTGAAGAATAGATGCAGAAATTGTGGTACATCTATACAATGGAATATTACTCAGCAATGAAAAATAAGGAAATCATGAAATTTGCAGGTAAATGGTGGGACCTGGAAAGGATCATCCTGAGTGAGTTGTCCCAGAAGCAAAAAGACACACACGGTATATACTCACTCATATAGACATACAACATAGGACAAACCCACTAAAATCTGTGCATCTAAAGAAACTAAGCAAGAGAGAGGACCCTAACTAAAATGTTCAATCCCCATCCTGAAAGGCAAAGAGGATGGACATCAGAAGAAGAAGAAAACAGGAAACAACCTCGGAACCTGCTACAGAGGGCCTCTGAAAGCCAGAAGAAGTAAACAGGAAACAAACTAGAAACCTACCACAGAGGGCCTCTGAAAGCCTCTGCTCTGCAGACTATCAAAGCAGATGCTAAGCCTGATGGCCAACTGTCGGGCAGAGTGAATGGAATTTTATGTCAGAAGTGGGAAAAAGTAAGAGCTGGAGAGGACAGGAACTCCACAAGCAGAGCAACAGAACAAGAAAATTTGAACACAGGGAACTTCCCAGAGACTCATACTCCAACCAAGGACTATTCATGGAGATAACCTAGAACCCCTGCACAGATGTAGCCCATGGCAGTTCAGTGTCCAAGTGGGTTACATAGTAATGGGAAGAGGCACTGCCTCTGACATAATCTGATTGGCCTGCTCTTTGATCACCTCCCCCTGAGGAGGGAGCAGCCTTACCAGGCCACAGAAGAGGACAGTGCAGCCACTTTTGATGAGAACTGATAGACTAAGATCAGAAAGGAGAGGAGAACCTCCCCTATCAGTGGACTTGGGGAGTGGCATGCATGCAGAAAGGGGAGGGAGGGTGGGATCAGGAGGGGAGGAGGGAGGGGCTTATGGGGGAATACAAAATGAATAAAGTGTAATTAATAAAAAAGTTAAAAAAAGTTAAAAAAAGAACTTAGTTGTAAGCACCAGAGTCTCTTCTTCATCAAACATGTCAAAGAACTGCAACAAATAGGTCCTCAAAAGTCTAATCAGATGTTAGAGACTAAGTCAAGACACCTTGCTGCTAAGGCTTCATTGTAAACATTCCCCATAAGATGGTAGTACTTTTTTTGGGGGGGAGACTGCAAAACTTTTGGGTGTGTGACAAAGCTGGCAGACAAAGGGCTTTAGGGGTTCAACCTGAGTCTCTCTAATTCCTAGTTGGTGACTGGTACAAGCAGCTCTCACCTGTTTCCTTTGCTATGGATCCAGCCCTACTCCATCAAATAAAACCTTTCTTTTCTTTAGTCACTTCTGTCATATTTTTCATTACAGCATGTCATATGTTTCATTACAGCAAGAAGAGCAACTAATGCAGAAAGTGGACTCATGATTGTGATAAGCTTGACTATATTGTTCCTAAGCCTTTGGGACTGGTATAGTGGAAAAGTTGGAACTGTAGGCTGCCTAAGCCTTAGAATACTATAAGCAGAACTTAATGTATCCTTCTGGTGGGAGACCAGCATAACAAAGAGTAATGAGGACAGTGAAATCAACACTCATGAGGTTTGAGTGGGGGGCAGATAAGGACTTTATTGTGAGCTAATTAGAGGCTATTCATGTTAAGTTATGGAAATGGATCAGGCTGTGTTCTCTTTGTGTCCTGAAATCTTGATTGAGGTAGCCTTCAAAAGTTGTTTGGTGAAAAAAAAAAATTGAGACAGCTTAACTTCTCAATTCTGACATGGTTATTACTCAATAGTCTTGGTGAGGTTTACAGTGAGAATTCAAAGTGAGAAGCAGAATAGAATAATATGAAAACGTGGTTCTTGGTATGTGAAATATATCTGGGCATAGGGGTCTTTTATGAGACTGTTTCTCCAAACAAGGACCATGTTTGAATGCAACCTAGAACCTCTGCTCAGATATAGCCCTTGGTAGCTCAGTAGCCAAGTGGGTACCCTAATAAGGGGAACAGGGACTGTTTCTGACATGACCTCAATGGCGGGCTTTTTGACCTCCTCCCCCTCTTCCCCACCAAGGTAGGAGCAGCCCTGCTAGGCCACAGAGGAGGACTTTGCAGCCAATTCTGAAGATACCTGATAAACCAGTATCAGATGAAAGGGGAGGAGGTCCCCCCTATCAGAGGACTTGGAAAGGTGCAGGGAGGAGATGATGGTGGGAGGGTGGGATTGGGAGGGAAAAAGGGAGGGGGCTACAGCTGAGATACAAGGTTAACAAACTGTAACTAATATTAAAAAAATAAAAATTACAAAAAAAAAAAAAGGAAAACATATCAACTCTTTTACCAGGCAGAGGGTAAGCAAACAATGCCAATAACTCTTAAAGAAATTAGTATCATTAAAAAGAAAGCTTGAAATCTGAACCAGTACAATAGAAATGGTGTGTTGAGGGCAAGACCCCACCCAGGTAGCAAGACCCTACATGTCTAGCTCTCCAGAACATATTATTAAATGCAAATTAAGAAAGGTATGGGAAGGCAGGAGTGGTCAAGGAGACATTGGAGAGGGGGTAGTGAGAGATGTAAATGATCAAAATATGCATGCAAGGAATTCTCCAAGAAAAAAAAATAAACATTAAAAATACTTTGAAGAAGGAGGACCCTGGGTAAGATGCTTAGTCCCCAGATGATGGCACTGTTCTATGAGGTTGAGGAACCTATTGGACATGGAACAAACCTGGTAGATAAGGTTTATAAGGGCAGGGCTGTAGAATTCTAGCTGTCTCTGCTTCTGATTTGTCTCGAGATTCCTTATTGGCACCAAGGAACAAGCAGCGGCTGCATGTTCCCTCTGCCACAGAGCTGTCCACCACTGTGCCTTTTCCTACTATAACGGACAGGCTCTCTTCACACTGTCAGCCAATATGAGTCTCTTGCCCCATAAGTTGCTTTTATCAGATATTTTGTCAGTGATGAAAAAAATGACTAATGCACTTACCCAGTTCCTCTATGAGACTGAAGTGGGCACAGTCCTTAGGGAGAGTCTCTGCTAACTCTCATTCAATTGCTTTCTTTCCATACTCTTTCCCACTCATTCTACAACGATCACAATCCTTCACCAATGTTGTTAGTGACTTCCAGAACCAGGCCTCGGCATTGCTTAATCAGAAATTCCAGTCTAGTCACTGTCCAAGCTCCCACCTCACATTGGTCCTGCCCTGATCTTTTATCTTTATTTCTCAAACACAACATCTAATTCTGGATTTTCCAGTTCTATTTGTCTCTGTATATTTCTGAATTTCTGAATATTTTTTCTCATATCTTGAATCACCAATGTCTTTGAGCAGAGAGTTAGAATAAACCCATGGAAAAGTTTCTATTTTTCAGAGTTACTCTCACAGAAACAAAGAGAAGCTTATTTATTAAAGGAGAAAGACTGGAAAACACAGTAAAGTGAAAAAAATGGTGATTTATCTTCCCAATCTCATCTGCCATTTTCAGTGCTGCTCCTGGGAAATTTGCAGAAAAAAAATCTTTTTTTTTTTTTTGTATTCAAATATGATTTATTCTATCAATCAGGGAGAGTTGTTCTGTTGTTAGCATACCATTCTTATGCACAAGTGGAATAAACAAAGCCTTAAAACACCGAGTGATTTCTCAAGGTTACCTGCATGAATGAATACATGAAAACCAGGATTTGGGTGGAGGCAGTTTGATTCTATCGCTTATGTTCTTAGGAATTGTATAAGAAAAAAAAATCTTATCTAGAGACCGACACCTAGAAGTTCCTTGTAGGCATCATACACAGAACCTAGAACCTCAGAGACAATTATAGCACCTCATCTTCAAGACGAATTGACGTTAAAGAAATTTCTCATTTTGAACTAGGAAAAAAAATTGGGGAGCTGTAAATTTAACTTTGTTTCTGTTTTCCAGCATCTGATAACAACTTTTCAAGGATCTTCAGGAGAGTTAAAGCTTTTCTCATTCTCATTAAGCTTTGCAGCCAACTCCTGCTTAGCATGAGAAATATGGATGAAGGAAGGAAAGGACAACAGTGACACAATATTCTAGAGTCACAGCAAAGCCCCCATTTCTCCAATCAAGTTTTAATCTCTCCAGCTAAGCCTTTTTATTAGAACTCCCAGGAAATAACCTGTGACATTTCTAAATTTTGTCTAATCTATTTCCTCTCCTTTTCTTTGGGCTGCTAATGAGCTGTGAAGTAGCCACAGACAACTGGCCTCATGATGGAAATAGAAGAAAAGATTAAAGGCCAGAAATTCTACAGAACCATTAGGATTACAAATTAGAAGCTGTGTACCTCTTATTGTATACATAGAGTGCATGACTTAATCTCCTAGGAGGATACATTCTCAAAATAACCCAAAATAACCAAAATAACCACCTCCAACCAACTGGATTTTCATTTAAAGGCACATTTCTTAAAGTTAAGGTCTCTAGTAATTTGCTGTTAGTCATCAGAGATCCAGAAATGTGAGAATGTGAGACAATGTTTTCACAATAAGCCTTAATGAGGCTCTTGTTACAGCAGGGAAACACTTTATATTATCTATCTATCTATCTATCTATCTATCTATCTATCTATCTATCTATCTATCACCAGCCTCACTAAGAACTCAGATTCAACTTTATTTCCCTGATCACTTGAGTTAGAAGTTCAGGACATTCCCACCAGCAGTGGAGAAGGGTTCCCCTTTCTCCACAACCTCTCCAGCATGTGTTGTCACTTGAGTTTTTGATCTTGGCCATTCTGATGAGTATAAGGTGAAATCTCAGGGGTTTTTTGATTTGCATTTTCCTAATGGCTAATGAGGTTGAGCATTTCTTTAAGTGCTTCTCTTCCATTCGATATTCCTCTACAGAGAGTTCTCTGTTTAGCTCTGTTCCCCATTTTTCAAGTGGATTCCTTGGTTTGCTGCTTTTCAGCTTCTTTAGTTCTTTATATATACTGGATATGAGTCCTCTGTCAGATAAAGGGTTGGTGAAGATCCTTTCCCAATCTGTAGGCTGTCGCTTTGTTTTGATGACAGTGTCCTTTGCTTTACAGAAGCTTTTCAGTTTCATGAGGTCTCATTTATTGATTGTTGCTCTTAGGAATTTTATGTAAGAAGTGGGAAATAGTAAGAGCTGGAGAGGACAGGAACTCCACAAGCAAAGCAACAGAACAAGAAAATTTGAACACAGGGAACTTCCCAGAGACTCATACTCCAACCAAGGACTATTCATGGAGATAACCTAGAACCCCTGCACAGATGTAGCAGTTCAGTGTCCAAGTGGGTTACCTAGTAATGGGAAGAGGGACTGCCTCTGACACAATCCGTTTGGCCTGCTCTTTGATCACTTCCCCCTGAGGGGGGAGCAGCCTTACCAGGCTACAGAAGAGGACAATGCAGCCACTTCTGATGAGAACTGATAGACTAAGATCAGAAAGAAGAGGAGGACCTCCCCTATCAGTGGACTTGGGGTGGGCATGAATGCAGCAAGGAGAGGGAGGGTGGGATCGGGAGGGGCTTATGAGGGGATACAAAATGAATAAAGTGTAATTAATAAAAGTTAAATAAAAAAATAAAAAAAAAGAAGTTCAGAACACTAAAGCAAGAACCCCAGGGTGTCCAAAAGCATTTTGAGAATAAAGAGGATGATACCTTTAGGATCCTAAAGATGTGCCAGAATGGGAGAAGGAACCTAAGACCAGAGAGAGGATGTATCTGAGCTTTTAATCAAAGGTACAAAATGGGTGTCTGTTTATCCCACATTTATCTGTCTAGAGATTTTAGAGCCCGCTTTTAGTGGGTGGCCTGAATTATGTACAAGTCCCTAAAGGACTTGGATGCTGAAGTTTTACTGTGAAAAAGTTCAGAAATTAATATGCAAAGTTCATTCATAGAGGTGAACCTGTAGATCTTCTTCTATCTGTCAGCTACTAATTAGGTATGGAGCCAGGAGTATGCTTTCTGGTCATAGAGGCTTCCAGTGGATAGTTTTGCAAAGGATGGTTGGCAGAGGTAGTTAGAAGACAGTCTAGTCTGATTATACCATCAAAGCATCATTATAAAAATACCAAAATCACAAAAACAAAACAGGAAGATGGACTGTTCTCTAGGTTAGAAGGAAGCAGATGGATTCAGATGTAGTTTATGTTTCATTTATCCATTCAACATTTATTAATTGGCTTGTAATGTTGGGCCTTATTCCAGTTACAGAACAGAAAGAGGGAAAGAAACAAATGAACAAACAAAAAAACCAACCAAACCAAACCACACACACACACACAAAACAAACAAACAAACAAACAAACAAACAAAACACCCTCACAATCATTGCCATCACATCACATACATACTTCTGGAAGTAGGTCAGCCAATAAATGAGTAATAGAAAGTACTACAGAGAAAAATAAACAATGGCATGAAGTAGGGAATGCTGTGGGTGGATGAAGATACTGTTTTTATTTTTCCCTGTAGTACTTACTACCACGCATTACTAATCGTTCTGTTATGACACATGTTTCTGTAAAAGTTAGTTCAGATGCTGTAGGCAAATAGCAGAATGATGTCGATATAACATAGAAAGAACCTTTCTCCTGGGAAAGAGGAGCCAGGATAGCACTAGAGTTAAAAGCTCAGCAGGAAGGGGGAAAGCCTTCAGATGAGCTGATCTATTTGTCTGCATTAGGAGGATTTAAAATGAGCATCTAAACCCAGAGCTTCCTCTTCAGCAAGGTATCTTCCTCCCACCTGGCACAGCTCTCTGTTTTGAAAAGATTGTGCCTCGATAGCTGTCTCACCGATTTAGATCTCCATTGATAAGCATTGTCTTCAGCAGGCATCTCCAGGATTCTGTATTTGTGTTTTAAAGTAATATTATGTAATGGGCTAGTAATATTCCCTAATCTTAATTTTTTTCATCATCTCTGTTGCTTTTAAAAAATACTTCGGAGAACTCAAGGCTTAAGAACACTGGTTCTCAACCTGCCTAACACTTCGACCCTTTAATACAGTTCCTCGTATTGTGTTGATCTCTCAATCATGAAAGTATTTTTTTGCTACACCATAACTTTAATTTTTCTATTGTTATGAATTGTGATGTAAATATCTGATATACAGGATATCTGATATCTGATCCCTGTGAGGGTTGTGATCCACAGGTTGAGAACCACTGCTTTAGAAGACGACATTAACAGTGTCATGGTGGAAACGGTTGCCCAGATGATGTCAAGACTTACATAGAATCCAACTAAAAAGGGCCTTATAGGCCATTTGGGGGGCCTTTGAGTGGAGGCATGAAATGATGTGATATGCCCAAAATGAACTGAAGAGTGAAGGAATAAGAACAAAAGGAAGTACAGAATACAGAATACTCAGGAGCCTTTGCAGTAAGCAAAGTGAGAGATGATGGTGATTTGGGAACAAGATGGTAGTGATGGAAATGGCAAAAAATGCCCAAGTTTGCTGATAAACTGGCTTTAGGCAATGAGACAAAGAAAGGAATCAGATACTATTTCAACACTCTAATATAAGCAAGTGAAGGATGGACTGTTATCAGCTGTGGTGGAAGTAATTAAATTATGAGTCAGTTAGCTGGGTGATGGATTCAGCTTGAATAAGATTAAATATGAGTACCCATAAAAGTAGAGTTATCAACAAGGTAGATTAATAGACATGTCTATAATTCAAGGGAAATAAAATTGAAGGATTTCAGTCCATAAACTGTTTAAAGCTATAAAAATAATATATTCACTCTTTAATAAAAAGAAGAAATTCTCCAGAAATTCACTAGCAGCTAATGTATAGACTACTATTACAATTCTAGTGGCTTGATTTTTAAATTATTACCACAAGAGTTTGCATTTTTGGAAAGGAAGCAGGGGGCAGTGGTTATTGTGGTAAGAGGGTTAAAGAAAAAAGAGAAAGGGCGGGGACACAGAGTTAACAAAATGTAACTAAAAAGAAAAATAAAATTAAAAAAAAGAGAAAGGGAAAAAATGAAAAGAAGAAGGTAGGCAGGGAGAGAGAGAGGGTGAAAGGGAAGGAGAGAAGGAGGGAATTAAGGAAGAACAAGGACATTCTAAGCTTAATATTTCTGTGTTATCCTAAAAGATGGAGAAATAATTAATAAAACATGGAAAGCAACTTAGAGGGAGGGCTTGTGAGGTTTGGGAACTCATGGAAAGATGGAATCTCAGAGACAAAGTGAATCAGATGGGTAAAGTCAGATAAAAAATTTTTTTACAGCATTTCCAAAGGGGCTACATGAGTGGATGTCATAGGGACTAAGCACAGCTTTCATGGCTGTCCCATAATCTGTCCCTGAAGAAAACAGGGACAGAAAAATGAGGCAGTGGCTAATGAAAGACACCAAATCAACAATTACATATTTACTTTTTATATGATTAGATAGAGACACAATACCATGTTTGCATAAAGTCTGGAACAGTCTGGGGAGGTAATGATATAAGAGGAGGGAAAGAATTATTGAGTTAATGTCCCTGAGTATAAAGCAAGAGAAGGAGCAAGATTCACATTGAAAGGTTTATATTTTATAACAAAAGGAGAAGAAGGCATTTGGATGCATGAAATGTAGAGGTATGGTAGAGGGAGCTTGTGGGTATGCCTCTGATTACTTCTGATTTGTAAAAAAGGTTAAGTTCACAGAGGTAAAACAGAGAATGTAGGAGAGGCTTGATGATAAGGGAGGGGATGTGAAATAATTTTCTGAGAGTAGAAAAGTGAATAGAATAGAAAAATATGGGGATTTACCAGATATTACCAATAAATAGCCTGGTAAATTTAGGGGTCATACATAAAACAAGTCATCATAGTTCACTTCCCCTTCCCCTCTATTACACGTAGCACAAAAAAAAAAAAAAAAAAAAAAAGGCATGGTAAATGAAAAGAATTGGAATTGATCTGGGTTGACAATTTTCTAGGCTAATATATGATGAAGAAGAAACATATAATATTACAATAACAAACAATGAAAAAAATCTGTGTTCCAGGATCATTTATTTCTTCACAGATGCTAGAGGAGAGAAAACCAATACTGACCTCAATAAATTGTGTATAACAAATGACAATTAATAGATGAAAATTTCACCACATGGTACCTTTTTCTTTTCTTAAAGATTTGTTTTTTATGTCTATGTGTGTTTCCCTGTATGTATGTTCATATGCATAAGGATGCTCCTAAAGGCCAGAAGAGGGTATTGGATTTCCTGGAGCTGGAGTTAGATCTTTGTGTGCAGATATGAGTACTGGGATCTAAACCAATCCTTTGAAAGAGGATCTTAATGGCTGAAACATCTCTCCAGGTTCCCATCCTTTTCTTTTTTTAAATATTCATTTTCTTTTCCAAGTTAGTAATTCAATACAACACCAAACAAACAAACAAAACAAGACAACAACAAATAACCTTCCCTTTGGGTAGTGGGTAGATGTATGATAACCCCATTAAAGAGGATAGAGGCAATCTATCCTATTTTGGTCCCAATCTATTTTGGGACTCACTATTCATAAATATATATATTCATAAATATATATATTTGTGAATATATATAATATATTATATATATAATATATATTATATATATATTATATATATAATATATATTATATTATATATATTATATATAATATATTATATATATAATATATATATATTATATATATATTATATATATTCACAAGTTTGCAAAATGAAATTTGTAAGGTTTGGCAGATGTACAGGCCAAAACATCATTATACAGAAAATGATTTGCAAATCATTTTCTCGCATCTGCCTCTGATTGTCTTCTGTACCAAACAATCACTCCATTTCCAGCTATAATAATTTCTGGTGAGAGTCTTAATAATTTTTATTTGTTACTTTTCCCCTCTTTGGGTATTCTGTACTGGGTAGAAATAGGATTCTGGCTCTACAGTCACATACAGAACTTAGAACTAAGGCTAGGGCAGGGTGAGTTGACCAGAAATTCTCTTGGCTTCTCTCAGGCACCTACAGTATAGTGGGTAGAAACTATCAAAGTAGACATTAATCCAAGATCAAATGAGGTCAGGACTATGAATTTCTTAAATATACCTCTCTCTCTCTCTCTCTCTCTCTCTCTCTCTCTCTCTCTCTCTGTGTGTGTGTGTCTGCATCCATCCATCCATCTATCTATCTATCTATCTATCTATCTATCTATCTATCTATCTATCTCCAGAATTTGAGTTTTAAAATAGCACTTCTTTTTTTTTTATTTTTTCTTATCAGTTACATTTTATTCACTCTGTATCCCAGCCGTGTCCCGATCCCTCATTCCCTCCCAGTCCCTCCCGCCCTCCCTCATCTCCACCGTGCCCCTTTCCAAGTCCACTGATAGGGGGGACCTCCTCCCCATTCATCTGATCCTGTTTTATCAGGTATCTTCAGGACCGGCTGCAAAGCTCTCCTCTGTGGCCTAACAGGACTGCTCCTCCCTTGGGGGGTGGGGAGGCCAAAGAGCCAGTCATTGAGTTCCTGTTAGAAATAGTCCTCGTTCCCCTCACTATGGGAAACCAATTGGTTACTGACCTACCACAGGCTACATCTGAGCAGAGGTTCTAGGTTATATCCATACATGTTCCTTGGTTGAATGTCAGTCTCAGAGAAGACCCTGTACCCAGATAAAATAGCACTTCTAATCTGGACTATTTCTTTCCTGGTTGGCTCTATACCCAGCCCTATATTCAAGAAGTTGAGTGCCATGGACACAGTCTTCAGACTCATTTTTTGTCTCACTTTCTATCAGTTTGAATAATGAAGATCAGAAGAAGGCTCAAAGAGAAGTCAGGGATATCTTGCCCATTCTTCCCCATTCTAGAAGAGCTTGAGTCACTCCAGAACTTCGGCTTCTGACATAAAGCCTCTGCCATAGCTCTTGCTTTCCAGGGGTGCAATAATGCCATTTCCTCACACAGTGACTTTAGGTCTAGGAGTGATTGTAACATCATGAACGTAAACATAGTAATTATAGAGATCATGAGCTTAAACGTTTCTTGATGGTGACTTAAATCACACTCACCATTCTTCTGTATCTCTTCCTTTATTAAAGTCTCCAGAGGCTTCTAGGTTGAACTTTGTTGCTTGGCAGAACCTTGACTAATAGGCCATTTCAAATTCAACCACATTTAACTTTACAACTGCACCTCCATGCTGAAGCTGCTTGATCAGAGGACCAGTGAGGAAGACAGGCAAGTGCCAAGCATACATGGCATGCTCATGCGTTCCTTCAGTTAGCCTGAGTGAATTTATAATATTCATTTCTCATTAAAAACCTGAATCAGAAAGGATTAACAGGCGACTGACTGCCATAGAAAGAATGCAAATAACTCTTTACAATAAAAGTTTCACTTCCTGAATCAAACGTTATCTACAAAGACTAGCAATCTTTTCTACTAAGTGAACTTGTAAAAGGAATCAGTTTGATGAAAGGGCTGCCTTGATACCATGGACAATTACTGAGCTAGTCATTAGCCTACTTGGAAATTTCTCTCTGACCTATAAAAAGACCCAAAATTCAATGTTAGAGAAAGAAACATACAAAATGAAGTAATTTTAACATACTTCAAAAGTTTCCAATAGTAACAGGTGCCTGGCTTGATGGCTGATTTGTGTGAAATGGCATTAGATTAGTAACATAATCTTATATTTATCCAAGATTAGCAGTTTGGTTATAAACACTGGGGTCAAAGAATACTGCAGTTAATTTTCAATGAATTTGCTTCATAATCAACTGTTAATAATTACAACCCTATTTCCTTGTAAGGACTCAGACTCTTAAGATCCTGAAAGTGTAGGGAAAATTCTGCTATCATCCAGGTGTATTTAGGTAAAGTTCCTTTTTATAGGACTATGAATTCAATAGGCTTTTTATATTGAAGATAAGATTGGCAACATCACCAGTCAACATCAAAAGACAGTAATGTTAAACACATTCACCACTTATTTTTCATTTTTAAGGTATACAGTATATAAAGTCTAGCAACTGTGACACACATGCATTCTTACAATACTTAATATATAGGACATCTAGGTGAAGGGAAATAAAACTTGTATGTTAACAACATATCTTTATTTTTTGCTTCCAAGAAATAGAGTATAAAGGGGAATTGTATTATAAAGCAAAACTCAGATGTACTTGTGATAGTCCCTTTATCTTGAGCCTCAATTTCACCATCTAATTTTTTTAAGAAACATTCCTTTTGCTTCAAAGAGACAATCAGTTGTGAAATGCAACATCCTAGAAAAGAAAATTGAGAGATAAAAAATCCATATTTGATGCATTTATAAGTTGGAGATTGCATTCTGTTGTCAAATATATTAAACTAGAACAGTATACATTTATAATCTCATTATAGGACAAGGTTATTAATCTCCCCCAGTATTCTTTGTACAGTGAATAATAAAAGAATATAAAGAGCCCATAATAGCTCTTAGCTCCTATACAAGTCCTCAGTACATGTTGGAGTTTTATTTGTGATCCCTTCTATTGTCATTATGAAGAAGTGTATTCGGAAGCTATCATTATAAATATTTTTGTTCCAAAACACTGAGTACTTTGGGAGGGAAAATACATCATAAAGCATTTGTTCCCTTTATTTTGTAAGTGATTTGTATGGACAGGGGGATAAAATGGTTTACTAAAACTAAAAAATTGTTGGTCTAATCTAAGACCTATTTATGGACAAATATTTATTCAATTAACTAGGTCGGGTGATCTTATAAAGACACTCTGGGTTAAAAATCTGAACGCTACCTCCAGCCTCAGATTGTATGATTTTAAATAATGTCTCCTTGTTTCATACATTCCATAAATCTTTCTCTAACTTAATTTTTTGTTTTGATTGCTAAGCTTTTCTTTTTCTTTTCTTTTCTCTCACTTTCTTTTTTTTTTTTTTAACAAAACTACATATAGCAGAATTCCAAATGCATAATATAGAACTTGGAATTTTGTAGATGATCAAAATCTGTTTGGCAAATGTATGACTTACAGTATTAAAAAAAGAAAGTTATAAAATACAAAATAAAATAAAGCAAAACTCATAAACACCAAATCACGTAAAATATGCACAAAATCGTTCAAGTAAAGACTTGTACATGAACTCTGTCCTTTGCCTGAATCTGTTTCCTTGCTTGTTTTATCACTCTTGATTCAACAGTCCAAGATTGAGCTTTAACAGAATTTTCCATAACTCCAAGAAGTAGACTTCCAGCATATTCTCTGCTGGTCCCATGCCAATCCCACTTTCTCTAATGGCTGACAACTCCCAACATGCATGCTTTATGCCCCCAAGACTGGGAAAGCCTCAGAGGCTTCTAAGTAAAATCTGTCCTTTAAACAGAGAAACTGCTTCCAACTAGGACATGTGACTTGGTTTTAAAGTTAAGTATTCAAAAATCTGGAACACTCCTTAGTTAAAAGAGGTAGAGCTAGCTCACACTACCATTCTCCTTCCACATTTAAAGAGAAAAGAAACCCTCTTGAGATAACAAAGAGGCCCTTAATAACGGAAATAGAGTTAACAAAGAAAACCCAAGCTGAAGGAAATCTGGAAATGAAAAATTTAGGAACTCAAACAGGAATCTCAGGGACAAGCCTCACCCAACAAGATACAAGAGAAGGAAGAGAGGAATGTTAGGTATTGAAGACATAATAAAAGAAATGGATACATGGGTCAAAGGAAATGTTAAATCTAAAAACATATCTAACAAAATACCCAGGAAATCTGGGATACTATGGAAAGACCAAGTCTAAGAATAATGAGAATAGAGGAAGGATAAGAAACCCAGTCAAAGGCACAGAAAATATTGTCAACAAAATCACAGAAGAAAAATTTCCTAACTCAAATTAGGGGATGCTTATTAAAGTACAAGAAACTTATAGAACACCAAATAGAGTAGGCTAGAAAACAAATTTCCCTTAGCATAGAATAATCAAAACACAAAATATACAGGAAAAAGAATTTTAAAAGTTGCAAGGGGGAAGGTCAAGTAATATATAAAGGCAGATCTATTAGGATAACAATTGACTTCTCAATGGAGACTCAAAAAGCTAGAAGGACCTGGACAGAGAGATGTTCTATAGACTCTAAGAGACCACAAATGCCATCCCAGATTACTACACCCAGTGAAAATTTAAATCACCATAGATGGAGAGAATAAGATATTGCATGATAAAATAAAATTTAAGCAATTCTCTATCTATAAAGCCAGCCTTACAGAAGATGCTAGAAGGAACACTCCAACCTAAAGAGATTAATAACAGCCAAAAACATATAAGGAATAAATAATCTCAAACCTATAAATCAAAATCTAAAGAAGGAAAACAAACACACACACATACACAGTCAAAAAAACACACACTCACAGCAGCAGCAACAGCAGCAGCAACAACAAAAACAAAATATATAGGAATCAACAATCACTGATCATTAATATTTTTCAATACCACTGATCTCAATTCCCTAATAAAAAGACACAGACTAATAGAATGGATGTGAAAACAGGATCAATTCTTCTGCACCATCCAAGAAACACATCTCAACATTAAGAACAAATAACACCGCAGGGTAAAAGGGTAGACAAAGATATTCCAAACAAATGATCTAAGAAGCAAGCTGGTACAGACATTTAACAAAACAGACTTCAAACCCAAACTAATCAAATCAGATAGGGAAGAACATCAACCAAAGGATAAAATTATTAAGAGGATATTTCAGTTTTTAACATGTATGTACCAAACACAAGGGCATCCAAATTCATAAAAGAAACACTACTACAGCTTAAATTACATACTGACCCTCACACACTGATATTGGAATACTTCAATACCCCGCTTTCACCAATAGGACATTGGTGAATGTCACCAATGGGACATTCAGACAGAAAATAGAGAAAGTTAGTGTGTGTGTTTATGTATGTGTGTATTTGTGCACATGTGCATGTGTTTGGGTTTATATGAAGCCAAAAATTGTCCTTTCAAGATCTATAAAGAACTCTAATGGAATTTTTTTGGAAACTGCCCTGAATCTCTAGATTTCTCTAGGCAGGGTGTCCATTTTTATTATAGTAATCCTACTGATCCATAAGCATTTGAGATCTTTTCACCTTCTAATATTTTCTTCAATTTCTTGAATGAGAGAATAAACAGAGAAGGAGAGGAAAGAGCAGGACATGTGAGAGAATACAGGAAGAAAGTTGAAATTAAGGGATATTGAGGGGTGGTATGGAAACCCAATACAGTAGAAGCTTCCTAAAATATCTACATATATGGAGGTAATCCTCAAGTAATGGGGAGACAGAACACGACTGGACATCTCTTGCTACCAATTGAAGTACTGAGATAGGGCTACATATAATTGAGATTTTCCAACTGGTCAAGGGGGTTCCTGGCTGTTGCCAAGACTTTACGTTGCTCTCCACAAACTGATAGCAAGGCCCATTGCTGAAGATAACACCCACACAACTCAATGACCATGGAGAAGTTAAGCTTGTGACTACATAGAGCTTTCACCAGTATGTGCTATTATCTTAGGTACAGGAAGGTAGTCTGCATGCTACCAAAGGAGAAACGTATACACCAACCCAGCCGTAAACCCTTTAATCTATAATGTCCCACCTATAAGATATCCTAGTGCAATCGTGACACAAAGCTGGTGGGAGTAACCAACGAATATCTGATTTGACTGAAGGCTGACTTGAAATGAAGCCCATACCTGATATTGCTTGGATGACCAAGAGCCTGAGACTAAACAGCCCAGGGACCAAAGGTAACACCAAATACCACGGTTCTGAGAAAAAAGAATGTAGAAATAAACTTACTCCTAATTACATTTTGCTATACTCAGAGATCAATACCTTGTTCAGTCATCATGAGCTGCAGCAAATGGGAAGAAAGACAGAAATTCATTGCCAAACATGCAGAGAGTGAGACACCTTGGGCCACTTAGCCATAAACAGGATTTCCTCATTAAATTCTTCCACCCTTCAGCGATTATGGAATCCCTACAAAGAGGAGGTCAAATGTGTATAAGAGGCAGAGAGGATGGAGGACACCAAGATAACAATGCCCTCTAAACCAATAGGATCCATGCACATGTGAACCCCACAGAGACTGAGGCAGCAATCACAGTCTGCACAACTGCATGGCTCTGCACCAGTTGGGGTCCTAGAGCTGAAAGGAGAAGTGGACACATGCTCCCATCCCTAACCCAGAAGCTATCTCCAATTGATAATCACTTGCAAATGAAAACTTGTTTCCTCCAAGGGGCTCTTAATGGGGAAACAAACTACTGTTAAGGGTAGGCTTCATGCCCAGCAGTATATGGCCAACAGAAAATGAACTCAACTGGCATCTCTAAAGGTTCTTTGTCTCAAAAAAAGGGGCTCTTCCGTTTTTATAATTAAATTATCTTATTATTTTAAATTTTATTTTATTTATATTTTTCTTCTCTTTTTACCCTGTTGGTTCTTTAAATATGTATTGTGTCTTCCATTTTAGTGTTTTTTTTTTTTTTTTTTTTTTTGGTTTCTGATCATGTGAAAGAGTGGTTCTCTGATTCATGCGCCTTCTCTTGGGCTCTTATCCTTTGTTTGCTTTGTCCAAAACTGAAGTATTAGTTTTTGTTTAATCTTCTCATATTGTGTTATAGATATTTATTATTGTCCCTTAGAAGCATGCTTATTTTCTAATTAGAGACAAAAAGGGGGTAGATCTGGATGAGAAGGAAGGTAGGGAGAAGGTGGGAGGAGGAGGAGAAACAGTGACCTGAAAATATGTGAAAAAAATCTATTTTCAATAAAAGGAAAAAAAATAAAGATGAGAACTTCTAAAAGATATTCTTGGAAATGTTCTCTGACTGAGGTCTAGAGCATTTTTGCTTCAGCCAGCAAAAGTCCTCAGCCTGCAGAAGAACAAATTGCTAATGCCAAAGACTGGGTTTGCGGAGTCCTGTTGGGATGTGAAAGCAATGGGGTCTGGATAACATGGATATTACACTTAGCCTCCTCTTTTGTCTTTGTAACTGCTTTGCTTCTTTATTCTCCAGTTTGGCTCTGCGAGTTCACTTCCCATGAAAACTGGGCATACTGTCTGGTGATTTGGACCAGTGCCTAACCTCAGATATCATCTAGCTGCTTCTCCTGAACCAAATCTATAGCACCATTTAATGCAGGCAATCCAAGCAGAATTTTGCTAAGTTTGTTAAACTTTGCAGGGAAGTTCCAAAAGACAACTTTATGTTTAGCACAACTCACTAAAATCCTGCCTACTGATGTTTGTCAAAGCCCTGGGTTTTATTCTTACAGAACCAGAGAAGAGATTTGCAGATACACAAGCTAACTTTAAGGTTTGCCTACTCAGTGCTGGCAGTCCGTAGCTCAGTGTGTGCATGTAAAGCTCCCTTCATGTTTTCCCAAGCCCCTACTCCCTGTCTTTTATCCCACTCCTTCTAAGCACATATAGGCATGTTGTTTTGTGCTCTAGCAAATTTCCTATGGGAACGCATAGACTAATTCCTGATATTTTTCTTCATATATCCACAAAACATTTCTTTTAAATCCCTTCAGTTCTCTGAATAAGTACTTCCCTATTAAAGAGGTATACCCTGACTATTCTAACACACTAACTCCTTCTTCCCACCACTTCCTGTACAGTTTACCCCTTTGTCATAATTTGGTTTTCCGTGACATTTATAGCTACATGATATAATATGCTTTCTAAAAATTGTCTCCAATCAAGAAATATAAGAAAAGACTTTAATCTAACTTTTGTGGAGTTTGTATCACCTGCAACAGCAGGCTCTTACTTAATAATTGTTAAAGACACAGACAATGTCCAAATGGATCCTTCATTTTACATTCTTGTCAAAAGGTGACAGCATAGTCTATCATGTCTTAGGTTAAAATACTACATATCTTTCAAACTCGTCCTTAAGGCAGTTAGTTAGACTATGTTACCGCTTCTCCCCTTAGACAAGCTTTGTTCTGTTTTGTTTTTAGATAAACTGTGTGCTTATTTTAATAGCACATTCCATATTTTGGCACTGTACACATTTCTGAATGAGATCATTCATTTTCAGGCCAAAACAAGGTCAAAGGAATTTCCTGGTCTTTCAATAACTTTTATACCAAACCACAGTAGGAAGTTTTCTTCATATTGCACAGAAGATTAAGCACTGGGAGAGATTTGAAATATGACAGTCGAAAAGTCAGCTTCATGACATCCTCCCTCTGGTGATCATAAATGAAAGTTAGATGGCCTGAGGCAACAGCAGGCAACAGGCTAAAATGTACACCTGTAACCAAAACTTGTCCACACCAGTACAACATGTTCCACCTTTCTCTCCAAGACGTTCTCATTCCCTGCTTGAGCACTGTCTGAACTTGATCATTTCTGCTTTATTCTTGTTTGTTTAGATCAAGAATTGCATGGAGAAAATTATACACCACACACACAGAAGGGGGGTGAAGGGCATGAGTGCAGGCACACATGCTACAGATTTTACATATGCAATGAGTGGTTTCCTCCATGAATGAGAATAGTATACAGGGATGGTCACCTATGCCAGTAGGATGGATTCAGTCACATGACCCTACTTGTGATTACAAACTGGATGGAGCTCACTGTACTGCATGGAAGCAAGAAGGAAAGTGAGCAGTTTCAAACCACTGTTTGTCAACATCTTAATCATAATGTATTCAGTAGATAAAATTCATAACTGTGATTAGGGAAATGGGTAGAAATCAGTCTTTCACAACTTGCTGATACATTATAAATGTATATTTATATACATACAAATATATGTATTTGTATGTATATAAACAAATACAAATGTATATTATCCCACTCCTTCTAAGCACATATAGGCATGTTTTTACATCAAATGTATGTAAACAAATGTATATTTCTGGATGCCAAAGCAGAAGACAAATTGATGTTTTCCTTTTTCTTTTTTTTGCTTTCAATTGGAAAAACATTTTAATATTTTCTTTCTTTGTCTTCCTTATTAATTGGATTTTGAAAATTGCCAAAAGAATGTAATATTAAACATTTACTCATTAAAAGTATATTCTACGTGTGTATTTTTTTTTTAAATCTCAGGCTATAACTTGAATGGCTGAGGCTTATGAGAGATATTTGTGCTGCAAACCCTATTCTCTGGACCTTAGCATCTTTCCCTTTAAAATAAAAAAAGTCAACATGAAGATCTCTGATCATGTCCTTCTCTGCTTTTCTCCTCCTTGAGGTAAGAGTCTAACTATGTAGTCTCAGCTATCCCTTGGGTCAGGATGTCCCCACTACAGTTTCCGGAGTACTTGGATTATATTGCTCTACCATCATGAGTTTTTATCTGAGGGTAGACGGACAGACAGTATTATGTCTAGAAGAAGTCTGAAAGGTAGACTCAAAAGGTAGGTAGCTTAGCAGTGTATCAAAGCAGATGCTGAGATTCATAACCAAACCTTGGGCAGAGAGCAGGGAATCATATGAAAGAAGGGGGAGTTAGTAAGACCTGGAGAGGACAGGAGCTCCACAATGACCAAATATATCTGGGCTCAGGGGTCTTTTCTGAGACTGATACTCCAACCAAGGACCATGTATGGATATAACCTAGAACCCCTGCTCAGATGTAGCCCCTGGTAGCTCAGTATCCAAGTGGGTACCCTAGTAAGGGAAACAGGGACTGTCTCTGACAGTGGGCTTGGAGAGGGGCAGGGAGGAGATGAGGGAGGGTGAGATTGGGAAGGAATGAGGGATACTTCATATACAGCTGGGATACAAAGTAAATAAACTTCAATTAATATAAAAAATAAAAATTTAATTTAAAAAAAGGTAAGCAGCCTACGCAAGGATCCAGACTTCTAGAGCAGTTTGTTTGAGAGTAGTCAACACGACAAGTGGACAAGTTACTAGTAGGTTTGGCAGAAACATCCACTTGCTAAACATGGTGACTGTGGTCTTGTGCCCCAGCATTTTATCATCATAGCTTGTAGATGACCTTAATTTGTAAAAACTTCCCATCTTTACAGTATCTTTTATCTCTGGGGAAAAGAGTAGGAAAAAAATTCAGCCTCTTTTTTTCTCCCTGAAAGATAATCCTTGTTCACAATTTTGCTTAATGCAAAGGGTGGAAGGGAGTTGTCACCCAGTCATTAGGGACCAAGGATGTTGCTAAGAACCTCTCAAGACTGTATGTACTCTCCATAACAAAATGTCTGGCCCTGTATATCAGTAATATCAAGACAGATAAAACCTGGTCTAGAAAGAGAAGGTTTAGATTGATGATGGCCTGGCCAAGTTCATGCCAGGTTTAAATAAATAAAATAAATAAAATAAGAGTTTATGGGTTAGTAATGTCTTTTCCTGTCAAATGGACTCTATGAACATACATTAGCAGCTAAAAAAGTATTTATAGGAAGCTTCTATATTAACAAAATGAGAGAGAAAAAAATATTTAAATACAAGGGAGGCAAATCTTCTCCAGACATCCTTTTTTCAACATGTTTTATGGTAAACATTATTGGGTCTAGAAGAGCAGAGGTTCTAGATTCAGTTTCATTTCATTCCCAGATTTTTATAGCTAAACAAATATTTCACTACAATCAGCACCCAGCACCCTCCTTCCAGTGTAGACTTGGGACTAAGAACCAGTCTTTTTTGCCAAGCCTAATACATCTTAGATGTAAAAACATCTGTGACTGTTCATAAAGACATAGCATTGTCTCTGAGAGAAGTACCTAGCTTTGAAGATGAAGTCAAATAATAGAGTACTTCCCACACTGAACCCCAATGCTTTGCAACCATTTCACTGTAAATTACTCTAAAATAGAACCCACATATCTTTGCAATTATAACACGTTACTGAGCTTATCTTAGTGGCTTTAGGATGTCATTGTAAAGGATGTGGTGGTGATTTGAATAGGAATGTCTCCCATAGAGTCATGTGTTTGAATGTTTGGCTCATACAGAGTGACACTATAAGCAGGTGTGGCATTGTTGGAGTAGTTTTGGCCTTGTTGAAGGAAGTGTGTCACTGTGGAGGTGAGCTTTGAGGTCTTATATGCTCAAGGAAGGCCGAGTGAGGCAGTCTCCTTCTACTGTGTGAGGATCAAGATGTAACACTCTCAGCACCACGTCTCCGTGTACACTGCCATGCTTCCTGCCTTGATGATAATGGACTAAACCTCAGAAGCTATAAGCCAGCCCCAATTAAATGTTGTCCTTTTTATGAGTTGCCATGGTCATGGTATCTTTTCACAGCAATAGAACCCTAACTAAGACAGGAGTTAGCTATCCACCTGTGCCTATGTTTGTTGTGCTATGTACAACATTTATTTTTACTAAGGTTCTTGTTGCCTATATAGGTCAGTGTTAAATGATACTTGCTGTTTTGTGATGACCCAAAGTCACTACAGGGTGAATTACAACATATTCCTAGGAATAAAAAGCTATGAAGGCCAAAGTTCTCTCTTCCATTCTACATGCTTAGAGTTGCTCATCAAAATTTGACTCTCAGAGATAAACCAAAGATTGTAAAAAGTTAGCCTTTCACATTATTTTGATACTGTCTAACGCTTAATAAATGTCCTAACTGTATCTTATACCCTGAATGGTTCTTTTTCATGACTATGTAATTTTGTTCTCATAAGAACCCTCACAAAATAGGTTCAAGCATATATTAATCCTGATACAAAGAGATGACTAAGGCAGAGAAATCTTTTGTCTAAATGGCAGAGTTCTGATTTAAAGCCAGGTGATCTGACCCTAGAACTCTTGTTTAACCACAGCCACAGAGGCTGCAAATCTTAGGCTGTGGGCTGAGTGTAATCCACAAAGAGGTTTTGTTTGGCTCTGGAGCTGGTAATAACTTGAGGGTTGACTATCTTCAGCTGGGCAACCTGCACCATCCCTGGCAAATGAGAGCTTCATGCTGGCTTTATTCCATCTTGCACAGCTATGGGACTGGCATGAAGAAAGGGGTGCCGTTTTCTAACTTGACAAAGGGGACAGATGAGCTAGTGACATCCATGGCTGTCAACCCTAACAAAACTAATTTTGTGAATTCTCAACATGAGATTCCAAATGTCTGGCATCAGCAAAAAGGGGACTTAAGGAGATGAATTAGAGTAACACTCCAGGTAATAGCAATTTCTCTAGAAGTGGATCAGCCCATACATATATGTGAACTGCCAGGCTAGGTAGGTTTTTTATAGATGTGACCTCTGTATAGCACACTTCTGGTATTTCATTTAAAAACTCCCTCCTTTTCCCTTCTTATGAATAGTTCACTCATGGGGCTCTGAGTTTTCTCCCTTATGCAGATGAACAGAAAACTAGTCTAGCTCCCCTGAGCTGCCTGATTCCCTCAGGTAACCAACAGGGTGGATTCTGTTTTCCTGTGTAAGCTGTTTTGTAGGACACACTGTTCTCTTGTGGTTCCATGCCTGGCAGAGAAAAGAAAAAAAAGAAAAGAAAAGAAAAAAGAAAGAAGGAAACATAACTTTGCTCTTGGTGTCAGGTGTCTATAGCTCCGCATTGGAGCACTTCCCTATCAACAGGAAAACTGCAGGTAGAAGCATTTACATTTTAAAAGCCTCCCTGCTTGTTTTTGCTTTTTATGGCAAAACAAGCATCATGGCTCAGGCCTGTAGCTTGTGGGCAACTGGAAGAGAAAGGTTTTTTTCTGAGTGAACAGCCGTCATCCAGTGAGTGCCAGACACTTTCCTTTCCAGCTTGAGTTCAGCACATGGCCCTTTGTTTCTGCCATGCCAATGGGAGCCTGTAGTTCCACACAGCCTTCCTGTGCCTCTGCCACAGGGATGGCTGCCCTGCTGGCAGAGACGCCTGATACACAGTAAGGATACTGAGAGCATCCTTGGCTGTCCTCACATCTGCCTGAAGACACACTGGAGCTTCCTTTATTTGACTGTAGACAGGGAGAGAAATGATTTCACCTTTTGGATCTCTGTTTCATGTCCAGGATGTCAGAGACATCATTGGAACCTTTATTCTGTCAAGTTTATCTGAAGACCCACAGGAGTTTGGACCAGAGTTTCAACTTTTGACTTCTTAAAGTGAGACTTATTTAATAATAACTTTCTCATGTTTTTGTGCCTACAGAACACAGAACAACAGCAAAAAATTGAGATGACAATGGATGCAGATACTGAAAAAAAAAGTGTCCTTTTTAGAAAAAAAAAAAAAAAAGAAATCCTAAGAGCTGATGGATTATGTATTAGTTGAAGGCATCAACCAAAAATCTGAGAAAGAAAACAAACCTGGCTGGATTGTTATCCATTTGCCTTTGCTCTCTATACCTTGTGCCTTGTTACCTAAGACATGATGCCTGCATCTCCTGCAGCATTTTTTTTTCTTTTTTTTAGCATAAGGGATAGGTTAAGACTGTATGGATTATGTAGCAAAAGGCTAGAAGTTCCTGACATTGTTTATAAGAATATAAAACTTAGAGCATGTGAATTTTATTTATTTTCTGAGTCTTGGTATCACAAGGCATGGCATAACCAGCCCCCACCTTCCATACAGAGATTTTATAGGGATTATTTAAATGACACATGCATATGAAATTACTCCTGGATAATAGAAGTCAATATTTACATTATCTTTCTTTTTTTTTTTTCTCATTTGCCCTTCCAACTGTATCTCCAGCTCAATGGAAAATTAATGCAGAGATATTTGCTAACATTTTAAAAACAGGCTTCTGTAGAGAGAGAGGTTTTTGACTTGATGTCAGTTGATATAGATTTGCCCTTGAGTAAACACGGTCCTAGGGACCTGAAAGAGATTCCCTTCAATGTCAGCAAGGGCAGCTCATGGTAAGCAGCAGGCTGGGCTATGCCAGGCTGAGGCAGAGAGAATGTGTGGCATTGCTGGGAAGGTGAGGGAACAATGCCTAAGATAAAGTTGCCTCCAGAAGATTTCCCAATCATCTTGCAGCCTAAAATAGTTGTCTTCCTGGGAAAACCAGCAAAATGGAAAAGCAAAGGGTAAATTAGCCCACCATGGACTTCCATGTCCCAAAGGCAAGGGCATAGAGAAAAACCAGCCTTTCTTTCACCACCTAAAAGAATGCTTGTTACTTTGATTGTTCCCTACATGCCTCTTCACCTGGGGATAGGTAACTCCTTTCTACTGTTTTGCACTTTTTAACGAAAGTTATATAATTCTACAATTTATCTTTCTTAAGCAGTAGGTTTTTGTTTATTTACTTTCTATATGAAACCAATCTGCTAGTGATTTCCCCTTGAAGGTGAGATCAGCAAAGCTGTCTGTTCAGTCAGATGGTAAGTGTTCTGGGCTTTACTATCCACAGAGGCATGTGCGGTTCTACATTTCCTTTGCTCACTTGTGCATGCAGTGAATAAGTAGCTGCAGGTAATACCCACAGGGAAGGCTGTGTTTTCGTTAAATAGTGCAGCCCCCAACTGGCAGTCTTGGCTTCCAAGGACACTGGGACGATGTGAAACCAAACAAAAAACATTTGGTAACAGGTAACTTTTTCTCACCAGGAATCATTACCATAAACCAAGCTAAGCTATTGGGCTTGCCTAAAAATTCACCAGAGAGAAAGGAATGGGATGGAAGAGAGAGACATTCCAACAATAGAATCAACACCATGAACAGCCAGACTCAAGTGGTATAGGATTAATGCAAAATAAGATAAGCAAGGAAACACAGAAAATGCAACCAGATTTAAGGTGTGTTTTTTTTTTTTTCCTTTTTAGATAAATATGCTCAAAAAAATTAAAATACTCCGTGGACTGGAGCAAGAAAGTTTGTTTTAAGGACAGCAGCTATTAGGAATGAATGGAAAACACAGATAAGATATCAGCCTTTGACTCTAAGTGCAAAACAGGGTAAGAAGCAGACACATAGTAATGACCAGTAGCTGATCAGAGCCTAGTGCCAAAACAGAACCCTTGAGACACATTCAAGTCTGGCTCTGAGGTTGCTGGGCATTGGAAAACAAAACTATTTTGTTTTCTTCACTGACATGTATGCAAATGTTTCAGGTGTTATGAATAACTCAAAGGAGATATACCACAGAAGAGGCTAAAGGAAAAGACAGAGCATGCAAGTGAAGCAAACCAATCAGAGGGGTCAATCAGGAATGAAGGCTTTTGGGAAGGATGGATGTGTCCACTCTGTGGCTGTGTCATTTGCTCCCATAAATACATTGGTTTTCATCATTCTCCTTGCTTTGAACTCCTGCCTAGCTTTTCTTTCACAGATAGCACTAACACTTATAAACTGTTTACATTATGCAGTGTTGTATACATGTATACATAGCTTTTGATCTTCACAGTCCCATGCTCAGGGTACAGATGAGATATCTGAAGGTGAGAGATAACTTCCCCAGAGTTTATGCAGCTAGTGACAGGACTTACTAGTGAACTCAGGGTGGAACACAGACATTCTGTCTGCAGACTCTGTGCTCAACCAGCAGCTTATTCCAAGGCCACAGTCCTTCTTTTTCATCCCAAAGCTGGATAGACCAGAGATCTCAGAACAATAACTGGACTTCACCATCCAAGGTGTGTGAGTATATATTTTGTCATTTTCACAAGAAAGTTATCCAATGCAACTTTTAGATACAATTATCAATTTGTAGAAACTGAGGACATTAAGCACACATGTGGAAACAATCTACAAACACCAGTCAGTAAAGAATTTGCCAAGACCACAACTCAGTTTCCTCAATAAATAAATTTTGGAGTTGGAGTAAAGGATAGAGGGAGGAGGAGAGCGAAAGAGAGGAGGAAGAGGAGGAGGAAGAGGAGGAGGAGGAGGATTTTACCTACAGTTTAAAAGTGGCTTAAAAGATTTATAACCATTTGCAGCATGCAAGTGTTATTTGGAAACCCATTTAAACAAAATATAAAAAGTGAACTATGACATTCATGAGACAATCATAACTTGAGTATTATCTGAATATTCAATAATTTATGGTTTTATCAGAAAGTTTTCAGAATCATAATATTATGAATATAACTTAAAGGTTTATCTTTTTAGAGACTTATACTGAAGTATGATGAGTGAAATAAAATGAGTGATCTTTTTCAAAACAATATGGGAGGGGTGGGGCAGAAATAATACTGGATTGGACAGAAGCTGTTAACTATTTAAACTGGGTAATAGTTATATGGGAGCTTTACTTAAGCTTGAAGATTCTTTACAGTAAGAGCTGCATCAAAGTTTAAAAGTGGAAATATGCTAAAGCTAAAAATGAAGGCAAGAAGTATATTCTAGACTTGCCAGTATTTTCTTGGCATACACATAGTTTCTCCTACCTTTGACAGGTATTTGAAAACTTAAGGGAAGAAATTAGAAAGAATGAATGGGAGTATATTGTTCCAGAATGATAAGCCATGGAATTGTTAAGAGAACCTGCAGCTCCCCCCCAACCCCCGCCGTGGTTGTATCATGAAAATATTCTCACAGCAAAAGTATACAGCCCTTTGTGACCTTGCCAATATATCACCACCTACCTGCTCACTGCTACATGGGTTTGCTCAGAGTACAAGGAAGTATGAGAAGAAAGAAAATCATATTCAATAGTCATAGGTTCAGAGGCTGAAAGCTACATATCCAGCTGAAGAAAATGAGGGACATTCATCCACATACACAGGGAGAGAGTCCCTGTGAAATCATATTCAAAGCATGGTCCCAAGACTGATTGTTTTGTTTTGTTTGTTTGGGGGGACACACTTACTTAGTTTCACAATTTATCAGCTGAGCAATTTTAGATGAGCAACTAACAAGGATTTCAACTGTCATCTCTACAAGTTGAAAAAAATGGATTAACCATCCTAGGAAATAATTCTACCTACATGATAAGATATAAACTATGTTTATCTTATATATTTATAAGATATAAATGATAATAATATCTTATATAAATAAATAATATCTTATATCATGTAAGATATAAACTAGGTTCTTCAAACCTAGTCTGAGAACGCTAAGCCCAATGCATTGCCTATTCCCATGTTCTGAAAGCTTCTTTGCAACTTTACCTAGTGCTGAGCCACAGAGCCTGAGTTTTATAAAAACAAGGAAAGAAAATGAAGTTAATAAAGGTAGGAAGGGAATGTGTTGAATGAAATGGAGAATGAAAAGCGATCTGCCCTACAGTGGGATCAATGTCCAAACTCAGGGGATGGGCTTCAGATGAGAGTGAATGGATTTTTCTGTTGCAACATTGCCTACTCTGTCTATTTTTTCTTTGTTTTTAGACAGAATCTCACTGCATATCCCAGGTTGACCTCAGATTCATCATTTTCCTGCCTCTGCAGGAGTGTTGGGATTAGTGGTGTAGGGCACCACCTCAATTTTTACTTGAATACTTAATCATTCTAGGGTGAGCATTCTCCTGAATCCAAGCTATACTCCAGGAGCTGTGATATGTATACAACTGAGTGGAAAATACCTGACACAAAATTTTCAAAGCAAATTACATTGTCCCAATTTCTAGTACTCTGGATCCCCAACACAGTGCATGGGTTTCTGTTTGGTATCCTTGGCTCAAACACAGCTGCAGAACTGTGCCTTAATATAGATGTATACAAGACACACTTCAAACTTCCTCATATTCTATCATTGTCTCTGCAGCAACATATTAAGAGAGTAATTTGCCCAATTTGCTAATGGCTTGCAAAGAGGGAACAAGTCCTTAGAAATGATGAAGCAGCTTATTAAATGAATTAGCTGACCTTGAGTTGTTGTGGCTGTTCACTAATCAAGAACTAATTCTCTCTGCTTACAAAGCCTAATTTATGGTTTTCCTTTTGATATAAAGTACCTCTTTACAAAGCGTAGAGGTTCCTTAAGACATTGCCTCAACTGGTAGTGACGAGAGAAGAGATGACTCACATGAACATCTTGGCATGATCTCAATTTGTAATACTCTACCAAGGGCTAAGTCTCAGAGGGTCAGATTCAAGGAGCTTTTGAGTTTTCTCCTTTCTCCTTACCTCCCCCTCACATACACATCTATCTTCCCTTCTTTTTCCTCCCCTTCTAGTTTCACCTCATCCTTCCTATCATTTACTTCTCCATGTTTTTTTTTTCTTTTCAAAAAAGAAGGTTATTCATAAAGGTTTAGTTCTACTTGACAAATATTGCAGCAGGCGTCTTAGTTGGCAGAAATTGCTGTCAAGGGTGGATTTGTGTACAAGGAGAATGAGAACACAGATAGGCTTAACACGATCTTCCAGAAAACATTCAATGGCAGTTTCAAACTCTTCAGTGGTAACAGTTGAAATAGTCAATGCAATATTTTGCATAACAGAGATGCACAGAGATTCCTAAACTCTACCTCCCTGAGACCACATCTGGCTTTTACAACTCTGCTCACAATTTGAAAACATGCGTACAAGCTTCTGTTAGCTGAACCGATAACTCAATTCAGCCTATGAGAACTATCATCCTATATGTCTGGGTTGACTAATTCCTATGGTTGGGTTCATCACTTTCTCTTTCAATCTTCCTTCTTTCTTTTTCTCCTTCCTTTTTTCTTCCCTTCCCCGCTCATAACTTCTTGTTCTTCCTCTTCAATAGGATCTGGCAAGCAGGAAGAGTTTGAATTCATTAGCTTTCCAACTCAGCTTCCTAAATGCCAGGAATCACATTTGTGTATTCACCATTTTTGTCTCATGCATATTTTTCATATCACAAACTATTATGGAAATAACGAACTACCAATTGATGATAAACAAACAAACAAAAAAGACTTTGACCTGGAGTGGAAGTGAACCAATACCTGATGAATAGCAAATATCAAGACAATATGCAAATAAGTGAGACAAGATATTAATAATCTTAATAATCTAGTAAACTGACATATAACAGTTGAGATGAACTGAATCTAGTGGAAAAACATAGCTAACAAGCAATTCATAAATGTCTGCATTTAAGAAGAAAAAACTATATTCACTTTTTGGCTACATCATGCTACTATCAACTCAATTTATTAGTATATTTTTCTTTGTATTTTCTACTACATGAATACTGACACTTTTCTTGTCTATTTATGATGTCTGAAAAAATTTTATCAGTACTTATTGTTTTGTAAGTACTTATTATTTTATAAGTACTTATTATTTTGATAAAGTGACTTGATATGACATGAGTGCACCTTCCTTCTAACAATTGTTAGGGTGCTATCAATATAAATAATTTTTTCTTGCTTGTCTATAAAAGCAACAACTACCCTCAAAGAATCTGTTGCCCCCAAAGAAGAGACTTGACAAATGTCTTTTTTTATACCTGTGAGATAACATTCTATCACACAGCCTATTGTCTAAGAAAAGTGGTAGATATTCAGAAGCAGAACAGGAAGAGGGAGTTTCCATAACTATCAAACTGAGAAGTCAAATTGGAAATTAATTCTAACTACTTAACATCTTTGGTGGTGACAGTCAAGTCCATTACTAGAAAAAAAATGCATTTTTATAGTACCAACAGACATCTTCACTGCAGTTTATTTACCTATAAAAGGACAATGAAGAAAAATGAAGATTCAGTATTTCAAAAAGAATTTATACTGAAATTTTAAGTAAGTGATGATGTCATCAACTTGACTAAAGATTAATTTGTACACAGAAGTTATATTGCAAGACAGTTCACTTTTTTTTCACTCTTATATTTGTGAAAAGTTGGACTTAATATGTTTAAAAAAACATAATAACATCTAGAAAACAGTTATGAGTAAATGCTTAGGATTGCACCATGCTTTATTTATTCATTCATGCCTTCTGTATACTGTAACTTTCACATATATCCATACATGCTCAATGACACTTAACCGAACTTTAGAAGACATAGGTAGATGTTTAAAACAGTGAGAGGTGGTTTCTCATGCTGAAGAGTGTGAATGGGACTCCATTACTTTTTGAGCATACTACTATCCCCTCCAAGAAGGATGTGCTAGGAACTCCTGAACTATTCCTCCCTTCTGAAAATAACCAACCAATACTGCTAATCAGTCAATAGTTCCAAGAAGAAAATCAGTACAACATGAGTTAAAGAGCTTTAATTCCGGTCTTGGTGTTGGTATTTTCATCAGTTCCTATTGTCCTTTTTATTTTCCTAATATAGTTTAGTTGTAGAACATGTGGGAAAGGTTGGTCATGAAAAATAGAATTAAACATATGTTATCCCAGAGGATAAACACTCTCTCGCTCATTCACTGATCATCCATTAGAACATCCTTTCTCAACTGCAATGAGGGATAATTCCGGAAGACTAACTTTACTCTCTTCACTCCAAGACCTCAAGGTCAGTCTCTGAAATGATTTGCCTATGCTAATTATGTAAAGCCATGATAATTGACATCTAAATCACTACCTCCACCTCAGCCCAGGTACTGATAGAAGGTACACAGTACTCCATAGTCTAGGCTCTTTGCTAATGATAATGTTTTGCCTTGGCAAATGAGAGTGTGAGACAATAGATTTAGCGTGTTTGTGTGTGAAAAACTGGCAAGTTGACATAAACATATGAAAGTAGTTCTTTCAACAGCAAGATGGCTCTGTAGATAAAGGTGCTTGCTGCCAAGCCTGAGGACCTGAGCTAGTTCCCCATAACCCACAGGATGGAAGGAGAGAACTGAATTGTACAAATTGTTCTCTGATCTCCACATGCATACCATTGCATGCATATGTCCAAATACATGCACACAAAAACAATCAACAAATGCTTAAAAATAGTCTTTTAAAAACGTCTTTTTCTCTACTTGTATACCCATTAATAGGCCACACAATGTTTCTTTATGTGCTATTAATCTGATGAGCACAGAACAGACAATGCATGATCTTTCTATGTTAGTTTCTATGTTTGTGTATTAGATTTTTCGTCTACAAAAATCATCTATTAATGGACAGTAATATCCCATTAGAAAGTTCTAGGAATAGATCTGAAACTGTACCTTATTTATTCATACAACTAAATTAAATAACTTTTAGGCATAGAAACCATTTTTGATATTTTTGTAAAGCAGAGTGTTGAAATGTTTACATAGAAAGTAATTTGAAAGAATTGTTTGATAGCTAAATTTTTAAAAGAATATTCCCAAAACAGTTTTTGTGTAAATATGGTATACCATATTCCTTCTTTACTTTAAATACAAGCTGACTTTAGTTCTAAGCAAAAGCTTTCTTTCTTCACAAAAGTCCCCTATCCTCCCACCTTTACTGACATATTTGGCAGCAAAGACTGTTTTCTGCCTACAGAGTCATGCAAACCAGAAAAGGCCCCCATCACTCATCAGCTGGGAGGCTTAACACTATGAAAACCCCATTTCTCACATTATCTTAGTAGTACCAAATAATGGCATACTGCAGGGTACTATAACTTTTGCTGTTAGCACAAATTCTGATTTCCCCTTGCACATTCTTTTCATTACTTTACTTGAGGGATCTAAACTATTTCTGAAACTATCTGTTGATGTCCCCACCCTTTAAACACTTTCAGGCTTATTTGTGTTTGAAGGTAATTTTTTTCTCAGTTTGCCAAAACCTTTCCAGGGAAAAGAGCGATTGGGTCTTGTGTCTTCAATTTGAATGTATATAAGATGTGTATTTTCAATTTTCTTTCTTTTTCTTTTTCTTTTTTTTAATTTAATTTAATTTTTTTTTCTTATCAGTTACATTTTATTAACTCTGTATCCCAGCCATGTCCCCCTCCCTCATTCCCTCCCAATCCCACCCTCCCTCCCTCATCTCCACCTTGCCCCTTTCCAAGTCCACCAATAGGGGGGGACCTCCTCCCCATTCATCCAATCCTATTTTATCAGGTATCTTCAGGACTGGCTGCAATGCCCTCCTCTGTGGCCTAACAGGACTGCTCCTCCCTTGAGGGGTGGGGAGGTCAAAGACAAGGCACATATTTAAATATAGTAAAGGCAATATACAGCAAGCCTATAGCCAACATCAAACTCAATGGAGAGAAACTTAAATCAATCCCACTGAAATCAGGGACAAGACAAGGCTGCCCACTCTCTCCATACCTCTTCAACATAGTTCTTGAAGTCCTAGCCAGAGCAATAAGACAACTAAAGGAGATCAAAGGGATACAAATCAGAAAGGAAGAGGTCAAAGTGTCACTATTTGCAGATGATATGATAGTATACATGAGCGACCCCAAAAATTCAACCAGAGAACTCCTCCAGCTGATAAACACCTTCAGCAAAGTGGCAGGATACAAAATCAACTAAAAAAAAAAATCAGAAGCCCTCCTCTATACCAAAGACAAAAGGGCCGAGAAAGAAATTAGGGAAACAACACCTTTCACAGTAGCCACTAATAACATAAAGTACCTTGGGGTGACACTAACCAAGCAAGTGAAAGACCTGTTTGAGAAAAACTTCAAGTCTCTGAAGAAAGAAATTGAAGAAGATCTCAGAAGATGGAAAGATCTCCCGTGCTCATGGATTGGTAGGATTAGCATTGTGAAAATGGCCATCCTGCCAAAAGCAATCTACAGATTCAATGCAATCCCCATCAAAATACCAACTCAATTCTTTACAGACCTTGAAAAAAAGATTCTCAGCTTCATATGGAGAAACAAAAAACCCAGAATCTCCAAAACAATCCTGTACAACAACAGATCATCTGGAGGTATCTCCATCCCCGATCTCAAATTGTACTACAGAGCAATAGTAATAAAAACTGCATGGTATTGGCATAAAAACAGAAAGGAGGATCAATTTTCTTAGAGATGTTCTTAAATTGTGATATCAAAAAATAATTCCTAAAATAATAATAACTATTTCAAATACTGTTTTCCAAGGGAGAATGATTGCTAGCTAGAGAAAACAATCAGAACATGGAAAACAGAATTACAGACAGAATTTCCAACCATTACTTCATAAATCATCATTAACTTGTCATTTTAAACAATAACTGTCTTGTATATATATAAACACAACCTTGTATCCAATAGAATCACAGCCTTGTTAACAGTGTCTCCTCTGGGATTCATCCTAGTTAATTCTGTCTGAATAGAAAACTAACAGCTTCCTTCAGAAAACACTCCTCAGCATATGTCTATTTTTTGGAAAAACTAGCAGTGGAAAGCACAATGCTTCACTCATCTGTATATTTAGATCTAGTTTAACTTGAATAACAAACAGTTCTTTCCTTACGTTTCCCCTCTGATTTGTATTTTATTCCATGGAAATTCTTCCATCCTTCAATATTAGCCACCATTATTTTTCTATTCATTGTCCACTATTTGGATTTTCTAGGCTTAAACTTTGCATCAGCCTTTTCCCTAATCATTTTTATACCATCTAATGATATGAAGAAAACAACCAACAGACCTCATAGTGATTCTACAAATACAGACCTAAAGTTGACTCTCTTTAGCCCATTCTACATTCTTAGTCTTTCTTTCAAATACAGGGCTGGGGATTTTGCTCAGTGGGTAAAATGCATGCTGCTCAAGTAGAAGGCCCTCTGTTTGGATCGCCAGCACCCAGGATAAAAGATAAAATCTAAGCATAGCAGTGTACACCAGTAACTCCAATGCCAAGCATCCCAGAGACATGATGGCCAACTCCTCTATTTAAAACAGCTGAACTCCGGGTTCAGTGAGAAACTTTGTCTTAAAAAAGGAAGGAAGGAAGGAAGGAAAGAAGGAAGGAAGGGAGGAAAGAAGGGAAAGGAAAAAGATGGCATTCAATAAAAAAATAGGAAAATATCCAAAGTTGACTTCTGTGCACACATATTGAGCACACACCATACACACACAGTGTATGTGTGAATTTCTTTCAGAAACAGAGTATAAAGGAAAGCCAGAAATGTCTGAACATGCTGTGGGTATGAAGGAGAGAGAAGAAAATAAGCCTAATGATTTTTTTTCTCTAGCTAGCAATCATTCTTCCATGAATCCCTTATCCATCTGATGTTCTAGGTCTCCATAATCAGTTATACTTAAAACTTCCCAATCTGTCACTTTGGACATGCCATTCATTCCTGTTTTCATTCCTTGCTGGCATCCACACCTACTCCTGGAATGCAACATCCCTCTGTCTAGTTAGTGAAGAGCAGGGTTTATGTCCTGCCCTAGCTCTAGCCTACCCTTTTAATTGCTGGCTCCTTGAGGCTCTGAGAAATTCCATGCAGCTTCAGGTAGTACTTCCCACATTCTGCCTCATGGAGCACATGCAATAAGGTGCATCTGTTCTAGAAAATCAGCAATCATGTAGCAATCCAGGTATCCTGCATCCATTTCTAATTCTCCATGTAACACGACAGAAGACTATACATTTTATACAAGAAACTGAACCTGAGGCAATATGCTAAGGCCTTATGTTCTTCGAATTAATCAGTTCAGTAGAATCTAGAGCCAAGTTGCTATGAAAACAATTTCTTTACTACTTTTGTAAAGTAAATTATTTAAAGTTAGGCCTGTGCCTTACTGTCTTATTTCATGGGAATTTAATAAGTATTCATGGAAAGCTTAGATTTAAATGATACGGCATTTCCTGGAGGCACATATAAAGAGGAAAAGGAACAAGAAACTGAAGAAGGAGATTCAGAATTAAAATTTCTACTGTTAATCTAAAAGGTGAATGACTTCAGGCAGTAAGCCTGTATCTCAGAGTCTACCTGCTTGCCTTTTACAAAGTATCAGTGTCAGCTGCACTATTTCCTTCCATGACTACTTCTTATCCAGTGAAATGACTGGGCCTAGAATCATTTCAGTGGATATAAGAAATACTAAGACAATGCTAGCATTCCCACTTTCACTGTTCAGAAGGATGCTTACATTTTCTCCAGTAAAATTTAGTATCTTTCTTAAGGTGCCAGGTCAAATTAAAGCCTTTACTTTCCCCTCAGTTGATGAATTGTTTGGTGATTTAACATAGAGAACTTATTTTACAAGGGCAAAATAGCCTCAGTGATAGATCAGAGTCTTCCAGAGCCGAGTAAGAGCAGATGTATTCATGACTATCCAGTCTTTATGCTATATAATTAGAAGATGTAGTACAACAGTTGCTCCTTTGTTGGTTCTGGCATGATGGAAGGCAGTTCTTACATTTAACTCTTTTTTTGCTGCATGTCTTTTATTTTTATTAACTGATGAAGAATTAGGCATCATTATAGGTTTTATTTTGGAACAAAGAGTATTTTTGTCATTTCTATTTCACCCTTTATTTTTAAAGAAAAGATATAATGCAAATTAGTATCATTGAAAAATATTTGTCAACCTAGAAAGACTAAACAGAACTTTGAGAGACCAGTTAGGGCTGAGGTCAGCATATATATGGAGAACAAGTCTGTTTGGTCATTTAATATTGAAATGTTTATTTTCAGGCACAGAAAATTGGCATATGCTGGGATACAAAGTTAATAAACTGTAACCAATATTAAAAATAACTGTAGAGAAAGCAAAATGCCTCGCCCCAGACAAACAGGTCAACAAAATCCGGTGATAATGCATATCACTATCCTATGATCACCAAGCAACCCTGTATACAGTAGAACAACTGAAATTGTAGTAATGCATTGATTGTAAATTAATTCTTCTGTGGAGGCCAGCCCAGGGTGATAAGTAGGTATATTTTTTAAATTAATAAAAATAAGCTGGATGTAGCCTCTTACAATTGCAGTCTCAGCACTAAGGAAGTTGACAAAGGAAGACTGCCATGAGTTTGAGGCCAGCCTGAGCTACATAAAAGACTCTGTATCAAAAAGAGGAAAGAAAGGAAAAAAGGAAACAAGGAAGCTAAAAAGGAAGTGAGGGAGCAAAAAGGGTGGGGGCAAAATTAATCACTAATTAGCCAAAATTTCCAGAGAAGACAACCTTTGGTTGTTTAAATATGTTTGAAAAGAATTAGTTTAAAATAGCCAGGCTCAGTAGTGCACTCCTATAACCACAGCACTCAAGGAGGCAGAGGCAGGCAGATCTCTGTGAGTTTGAGGCCAGGCTGGTCTACAAAGCAAGTCCTGGACAGCCAAGGTTACACAGAGAAACACCGTTTTGAAAACACACAAACACACACACACACAAACAAACAAAAATAATTAGGTTAAAATTTTCATAATGAATTATCAGCAGGTTACCAGAAGAAGAGATTACTATAGGTTGAGTACTCTCAATGTCAAAATATAAAATATAAAATGTTGCAACATCAAAACATGTTGAGTAAATGGCATGATGCCACAAACAGAAAATTTCATGGATGATCTCAATAGATCTCAGAAAAAAAATCCTGAAATGATTAATACAATTTTAAAAATACTGTACAAAATTACCTTCTGGCAAGGTGTTTATAAAACACAAATGCATTTTGTATGTAAACTTGGATATGATTCTCAGGATATCTCACCAAATATACACACATCTTTCCTAACCCCCAAATCTAAAATCTAAACCTCTTTTGGTCTTAATTACTTCAGATAAAAGATACTCAGCCCGTGTTAAGAATAAAAAATAGAAACATATCATATACATATGACTGGGTAATATTGTCACTCATTATAAAGAATCAAGATTAATTGAAATGAGCACAAATGAAAAGTGTAAGTGCTCAATAGAAGAACAAAGCCTCCTTTTGTGGCAAATCTTTAATAGGAACAATCATTAGGATGCAGGGGTCTCATTGCAAAATGTTTGAAAGTACGCTAGCATCATTCCACCCTCTGCCTAACATTCACAAAGGCTAGAGCACAGCTCCCATGGAGCCACCTAGAAGAACAAATTCAGCTCCTTGAGGTGAATGTGCTTCCTGAGAACTTAGAAGATCCATCTACTGTTAGATTACAGAACTATGTGTAGTTATTAGTCTTTCATGGTGTCTCTGTAGCCTTCTCCAAAAAAAAAAAAAAAAAAAATTTAAAATTAGCTTCAAATTTTGGTGTTCAGGGACTAATTTCCAAACAACTTAAGCCCAGTCCCTAGTCAACCGAGAGCTCTGAATCTTTAGGCATTCTTACAGAAAATAATATTGTTTATAATCGTTCAATATATCTTAAGTAGTACACTTGAGAAAGGAGAGTTTTTGTAAGTAATGTAGGGCAGAAATCAAGGCAGAAAAGTGGTTGACATAAAATATTGAAAAACACAGGTGGGATAATTGCTAATAAGGTCCTGAAATAGAATGAGATGTAAAGATGCATGGGAGAAGGGGTTAGCCTGAGAATGGCCTTCCTCTTGGTTCATATTCATAGTAGGAGAGGAAGGACTAATAGTCAACAGAAGATTTTTGTTTTTCTTTTTTTTTTTCTTTTAAAAGATGGTCTTGCTATAGTCCAGGCTGGCCCTGAATACCTGCTTCAACCTGTAGACAGCTGGTATCTAGAGAGTTTTATGTCGGGGGAAGTATCCTTTCCCATAGAATGGCTTAAATTAGTGGCTCTCAAATGTCTGTCCTTGGAACAGGTGCCTTGGCATCACCTGTGAGCTGGTTAGAAACAAAAACAAACAAACAAACAAATAAAACAAAACTAGACTTATGCACCCACCTTGATTCTGCTCTACTGAGTCAGAATCTCTGGGGAGAAGGTTCCCCAAAGCTATGACATCATAAGTTTGCTATGTGATTATTTATATTAATGTTTGAAAGCAAAATCTTTTAGAACAAGACATGTTGAGAGCAAGGGGGCATGACTTGGGGATGGAGATTTATAGTAGTTGTCAGGAGGACTGTGGGATGTAGGAGAGAGATGACTGAAAGACCCTAATACTATGTGATATTAGCATGCCTTCCTGAATGCAAAGTATTCCTGTTAGCTTGCCTGTAAGTTCTGTGGACAGTAATAATATGTCCATGCAAAATATATTCCTCTTTTTATATGGGGAGCTTATACCCAGGAATAACTATAGCTATAACTTAGAGATTTCTCATGAATAGCATGCACTGATCCTGTGAAAACAGAAAAGAAGTTATTTATCTTAGGACAAATGGAGAAGGCAAATAAACTAGAACAAAATTTATCTTGTCCAAAGTGAAGCTGTAACTAGCTGTACAGCCCTGGAGAAGTTCCCCAGCCTTACATTTTTTTTCTCATTTGTTTAAACAGTAAAGGGGTGGGGTGGGGTGGGGGAAACAAACACAGGGCTGAAGAACCACAAAAGAAAACACAGTGTGATGGAGGTGACAGTGGCTACATTGGTGCTTAGACAGCAGGAAAAAAGAGGAAATATTTTTTTGAGTTTAAAAATTATTTTTATTTTAATTTTTATTAATTACACTTTATTCACATTGTATCTCCTCTGTAGCTCCCTCCTTCCTCCTCTCCCAACCCCACCCTTCCTTCCCCTCTCCACGCATGCCCCTCTCCAGGTCCACTGATAAGGGAGGTCTTCCTCTCCTTCCGAGAAAATAATTCTAATTAAACAAGAAAATGTTCACAAATAACGGTAGAAAAGGAAGCATGAGAAGAAATTCAATAGATGGATAGCTAGAAAGGTAGAGTAAGAAAGCACACAGCCAGCCTAGGGAATGGAAAAACCCAGTATGGATTTGTAATGCTGAAACCATGGGGCGATCTTAGTTTTAAGATCAATTTTTCAAATAAATCTCACTAGTTTGAAAATAATAGTGAAATATCACACTGTCATTTACTCATTTTTTAATAGTTCACGAATATTCAGTTTTGGATAAGTGCCTCTTTCAGAACGCTTTCTGACTTGAGTGTGATTTATGAAAGCCGCGTCCATCCCTCAGATTTTCCGTACTCCTAACGTGGAAGATTATGGGCATTTCTGGGGTCACTTACAGTGGTTGCTTGCTGCTTTGAAAAGGATTGCTTCTCTGAGGCCAGAATTTAAATTGATTCCATCATAAGAAAGAAAACACTGTAATAAATTTTTTATTAACCTTTTAAAATTGGGCCAACTTTTTATTCTCATAGTAAAATTCATATATTGAATCTCTGGCAACAGGCACCTGCTAAGCACCCTTTTCCTGTCTTGGGTCATGTCTCAGAGGGCCTGAGTGAGCAGAAAGCAGATGTCCTCTTGGATTTAAAAGCAGGTCTGGGCTCCTCAAAGCAGCATTGTTCCACAGCGGAGCAGCGGGTTTTGCATTTGCAGAAGGCAAAGAAAGCATCCATTTTGCTTTGATCAATTTCATTCACGTTTCCAGGACTGAGCAACAGACTGATCGATCGCATTCTCATGCCTCCTTCCCTCTTCTGGAAAAAATGCTTACATCCCAGTCATACAGCATCTGAAACCTTTAAAAGGAGGAGGCTTACAGGGCATCCTCACTGTGGGCACTGTGGTCCTTGGGTGGGAGTGTGGGGATCTCGGTTTCAGCTCAGGGATTGTATGCCAGCTGCACCAACCTTGAAGGTGTAGTTCAAAGAACAGCACATTCCTGGGTTTTAAGCTGCTATCTGGTCAATCACACTATTCTCCATGAAAATGTCTGTTCTGACCTTTTTTTTTTTTTTTTTATGTCTACAGTCTGAAAACACTAAAGAAGAAATGTTCTTTTCATGGTGCACACTTTCAGAATACAAACTTTTCAACATGATGTCCTGTGGGCTGACTTTAAGCCTTATTATGAGCTTACTTTGTGCTCTGTACAGAGGCAGCAGCAAGAGAGAAGGGTCCTAAATATGAGATAAAAGTCTGCATCAAATCCCTCTCTTGGAACACTGCCTATAGTCCACAATTCTTGATTTTTAGGCCTGGGCAGGCTCCTTTCTCTGACATTGCATTTATATAATGACTATTTGATATTTAAGAATTGAGCTCTAAGTGGATTGATAACACAGCCACTTTCTTCTGGAAACATGCATTGATGTTCCTCTTTTAGTTTTCTGCCCCCAGGTGCCTGCCTGGAGTTCCTGCCCTGCCCACCCCAGATGGTGAACTGTAACCTGTAAGCCAAATAAACCCTTTCCTCCACAAGTTGCCTTTGGTCATAGTGCATTATCGCAATACAAACCTAAGACAGTCCATCACTGAGGGAAGCCAAGGCAGGAACTGATGCAGAGACCACGGAGAAATACTGTTACAAGTTGGCTCCACATGGCTTGCTCAGCCTGCTTTCTTTTACAACCCAGGACCACAGCACTGACCATAGGGTGATCCCTCCCACATCAATCAAGGAAACACATCCACAGACTTGCCTACAGGCTAATTGGATGGAAGTAATTTCTCAGTTGAAGTTCCCTCTTCCCAGATGACTAATTTGTGCCACATCGCCAAAAAACTATCTAGTACACAGACAAACACACACACACACAAAGAATAAACCTCTATTTACCAGCTCATTTTAACCCAGATGACTTATTTTCTCAAAGGAGATATAATTAAAAATCAAAGACAAAAGGGAAAATATTAGAGGAACTGATTCAATTGTTACATAAATATTCTATCTAAAATCAGAAGTTAAATATTCTATCTAAAATCAATAGTTTTCACTCCAGAAAACTATTTATTTTATAGTCATCTTTTTTAATGCATACCATCTTCCTTAAAATGTTCTCCTTTATTATGCTGTTAGTGATCAGAATGCTTTTCTTTCTTACGGTCTTCATATCTTGTATTCTCATTCAAACGGGTTTTTTTCATTGTGCTTCTAGCCTCAGGTCAGAGAGATAATCAGATATACTTCATTCTGAAATAACTTGCCAAACATCTGTGCCTGCTTCTGTGGTGTACTCCCTTATCTTCAGTTTTAATTACAGGCAGTTAATTAGCAGTCCAAAACTGTTAATTAAAAAATGCTAGAAACAAACAAAAATCATAGTTTTAAACTGTACCACTTTTTGTTTGTTTTTATGAGCCTGAGTTTCTCTGTGTGGCCTTGGCTGTCCTAGAACTCTCTCTGTAGATCAGGCTGGCCTCAAACTCAGAGAGCTGCCTGCCTCTGCCTCTGGAGTGGGGAGATTGAAGGCCTGCACTGCTACCACCCAGCAAAATGTACCACTTTCAGAATAAGTAAATTTCATATCATAGGGATGTGTTATATCCAACTATCCACACAGTAATGCCACATACCCCATACTGACCTAGTAGATTTTTCAGCTATCAGATTGTGCTTATGTAAAGCCTATGTTATTAATAATGCCCCCCCCCCAAAGCATAAGGGCAGTAAGACTAGAAATTTGAGATGATCTAAAGTGCTTGCATTAACTATAGAGGTGAAGGTTCTCAAGGAAAGGAAAGGAAAAGTATCATATTCCAAGACTGTAAAGTTCTTACTGTGGTAAAAACCAATCTTTTAGGAAGTTATGAAAGAAAAATAAATTTGTGTTACTTGCTCATAATGTTGTATAGAAAACTGTAAATGCTACAACTCTAATATATCTAAGTTTTAAGGTAAGATGGAAAAGGCATCAAATTACAAATTTCTTTACTGTCCCAAGTTTCAGGCATCCACTGGGGGGGGGGGGTGTTTCTTGCAACATATCTTCTGTAGATAAACCAAAGCAAATTGTTTGTAGTGCCTCTTATGGAGTGGAACTTTGAGTAGCCTAATCTGGATTACATTGCAGTAAACTTGTTTACCTGACAACAGTTTATAGTCCATTGCCAACCAGAAGCAGTAAGAAGAGGGAGCACATTGAAAAACAACTATTTGGATATAATGTTCTTGAATTTGCTTTTTTGGAGCTTGGTTTGAGCATAAGGATTACTGAACCATCAAGCTATGCATTGCACCATTTACCACCATGAATTCTCTCAGTTAGACTAAGCCACCACATTCAACAAAGACCTAGAATACAGTTCATTTCTACAGAGAATATTATTGTTGAACCACTCATATATCTCCTATTTAGAAACAGCTGCTGTCTTTTTTGGACCAAAGCTTATTCAACAAAAAGTATTTTATCAAAGCATGGCACTTATTCTTTAGTCATGATATGAATTTTAACAATATGTGGTATAACTAGAGTAACATGATTTTAGCATAAAGACACTGGTGAGGTGCCTGTATCTTCCACCCAGCAGTTGGTCTCTCACTCATCTCTGATCACATAAGCTTGTACAGTTGACATTAAATGAATATCTACACAAGAAGCTATGTCCTTTACAAGGTACATTGCTCCTTTGGGGACTGACCCTGTATCTAACAACCCTTCCTTCTATTTGCTCACTTACAGGCCTTAGTCCTCCAATCATCCTCCTACATTAATGATAATTCTTGGCTTTATAAAGCCTGTTTCACTTCTGTATGTTATCCTCATTTTACTACTTGGCATGATTTCTTGCCCTTTAAGCATTCTGGCATCCATCTCTAAATGTTATTTAATTTTTCAATATCTGTTTTAAAGCACGTGACCTAGACTTAGGTTATTAACCTAGCTAAGGTGTGACTGTAAATATTTGTACTATATACATTTTTTATTTTATGCAATAGTATTCATAAAATTCACAATGGAATTAACTTTGGGGAATGACACTCGGAGATGTTTGGCTCACATGAAGCTCATTATTAAGTACATGTAAAACCAGAACATACTCTAAAGCCAGGTTCTATAAACAGAGCACATCACATGTCTCCAGAAGTAGTGAAAGCATGTTAAAACGATCATCTTCCAGTTGATGTTCAAAGCATGGAATTCCATTATAACCCACCAACTCCCACTGATGTATTTTCAAGTTTGTCATTCTAAAGTCATCAAACTTGTCATCAAAATTTGCCTAATGTTTGTGTGGTACTTCACTATTTGTCAAAGTCATCCTGCAGTTTAATCCTACTGAGTCTTCAGTGAACTGTCAAAACCTTCCACCCCCAAAAGACAAGTTATCTGTCAAGTTAGGTTAATGTTTCTTAAGTTTCTTTTTTCATTTTATCATTATCTCTAGAAAGTGTAAGAGCACTGGAGCTCTCAGTAGGCTTTTAAATAGTTAAGGCACTGATTTTCATTGTTCTATCATTTCATTCATAATGTTGATTGTTTTTGTTTATTTGACTGATTGGTTTTTTGAGACAAAGTTTCTCCTTGTAGCTCTAGCTGGCCTGGAATTTGCTTCATAGACCAGGCTGGCCAAGAACTAACAGAGATTACCTGCCTCTGCCTCCCAAATGCTGGGATTAAAGGTGTGTGCCACTAAGGTCATTCTCTATTTCACCCCTAAGAGCTAGCATGCTCTATGACAGCACTGAGCCATTATATATATATTGTTGTCTCTATAATTAACCGGTTCTGTTACTTCAAAACAAACAATAAACAAACTCCAAGGAACCTCCTAAACCTCCCAACACTCTGGTTAATCCATCTGAATAATTGTAACATTTCATGTATTATTTAAACAAGAACATTCACCCCCGTTACTCAGCAGGCATGGGTTTAGGCATTGAACAGCCATCAGTATACTTGATCTTCAGGAGTATCAAATTGAGGTACAGAAAGGCTGATTTACTCAGAATGATGTAGCTCACATGTGTCGGAGCTCACATTTGAATGGTGAAGTCTGGCTTTCATTTCTTTTATCTACTGTCACACTTGCTTTCACAAGCTGTAACATTTCAGTATTTAAGTAGAAAGGAAGATTTCTGATCATACTCTAGAATAGCTGAGGCTCTTAATACATCAAAAAAGGTTTGATTTTCTACAGGATTTTTGGTTGATACTTCTCTATGCTGTATTTATCTTTAAGGTAACTAACCACTAAAAACATTAAAAAATACTGAGCCTTGTACATAGAGTAGATGCAAATACCTTAAGTGAATCTGGATTCCTTCCAGTCACAACTGTTGGGAATATTTACCAGAAATGTTAAGTACCATGAGAGCCAGTTGACCTATTGCCAGAAAAACAGCAAATCAAAAAAGCAGTACAGCAGACATCAAGAATCCAAGGAAAAACGCATTTCCTCAGAAAAACATTATGGTGTGGGCTATTCCAGAGCTATGCTCTGCAGTTCAGATAGAGAGGCCCTCAGTTATTCTCAGGCCCTCATATATTCACAGTATACATGGTGGCCTCCACCTTCACAGACAAGAAAACAATGAGAACGTAAAGTCTTCTTTCTGGTTTCTTCTTCCTCTCTTTCTCCCTCCTTCCCTCCCTCCCTCTTTCTCTCCATCCCTCCCTCCTACAGTCAGTGAGACTGCAGAAACCCAGTATTTCCTTGATGTCAACAGTCTGATTTACCTGTTTATGGGTTCTACATCCTTGGATTCAACCACAGAGACCAAAAATATTTGAAAATTTTGTACCTTTATTGAATGTGTCTAGAATGTTTCTTATCATTATTCCCTAAACCACATACTATAACTGTGTAGGTAGAAATTTATTTTAATTTTGTTCTAATAAGTGAACTAGAGATAATTTAAAGCATATGAGAGGATGTGTGTTACATGCAACCTTTTTATGAGATTTGTGTGTCTGTGGAGCTGTGTATCCACTGGTGTTCCTGCAAACTATCTTCAGGGAATGGCAGCAATCTCATTGCACTTCATCTAAAGGATCTGGAGCAAGAATTTATTAGAAAACAACTGACAACATCACCAAAGCTATAAAAGAGCCAAAGCTATAAAAGAGCCCTCAAGAGCACTACTGAGGAGATGGCTTAGAGAAGAAGTTCTTAACCTGCAGGTCATGACCCCTTTGGGGAGGGAATGAACCCTTCACAAGGGTCCCCTAAGACCATTGGAAAACACAGATATTTACATTGTGATTCACAGGAGTAGCAAAATTACAATTGTGAAGTATCAATGAAAACACTTTTATGGTTTGGGGGGGGTCACTACAACATGGGAAACTGTTTTAAATGGTTTTAGCATTAGGAAGTTTAAGAACCACTTGCTTAAAGGTAGATCATTTGCCTAACATATTTGAGATTCTAGCTTCAATTCCCCAGCAATGAAAAAAATTAATTAAACAGAATTAAAAGTCCATGGATGGTGTAAAAGAAAAAGCAGGTTGAAAAAACACAATTACAGAACGTTGAACAGCATTTTTTTTCAACTTCAAAGTTATATTCAGATTTAATTGAGTATTCCTTCACTGAATCAAACAGTATCAACAACAACCCAAATTAAAAAAAAAAAAAAAACACAAAAAAACACATGAACAATGCATCAAGTCAGAGTCCAGAGGAAAATATTTCTGTTTTACAGGGGATATCATAGAAAACACTCTCTTTCAGATAGATATAAGATCTGTGGGAATGTAGTATTTAAATTCAAACTTTTTGTTCTGGGAAATTTACTCCTGAAAGGAGTTCATGGTGACTAATATTAGTTATGAAAAAGATATTGTTGGCTCTTTCAATGAGTAAAAGTCAGATCTAATTTGAAAGAAACAGCAGGGGACACAACAGCAGAACATCTGCATTCAACTCATGTCATCATTGGAACCATCCTCTAAGATTCTGGAGGAAATCTAGTCAGAATATAAATATGAATTTGGACTTAACCTTTGGTGAGTTGAAATGTTCCTCTATCAAATGCCTTGAGCTAGTGACCAAGTGTTCAAATGCTTGAGATTATGGAGAATATTTCTCAGACAAACCATCACATCATGCATTTCCAAAAAAAAACAAAAATGAATACTTGTGTCATGGAGTAAATGCCTATAGGAACTTTCTAGAAAGAAGGTTTTTACATCTTTAAAAACTAGGGATGTCCCAGGTCTCTTGAGTGATGAAGATCAGGTCTGCCAGCCTGGCTGGGCTTATTGCTAGAAGAATTAGATTTTAAGAAATATGGCTCAATTTTGTTCCAAGGGGAAGTTTTCCAGGTCATTGACCATCATATACCTATATTCTCATGGCCCCTTTTTTGGACACCTACTCTAATGTGTGCTGAGCCATATAAAGGATTTGTCTGTCAAAGTGGAATGTACTAGAAGTCAAAATGTCTAAGTGTGAACATTCTTGTCATAGGGTTAGAATAATTATGCTGTTGATTCTATATCAGGAATTTTCATTAAAATCCTAACGTGTATGCTCCACTTCCCATTCAGCATTTCCTATATAAACTGAATAAGGACCACACAGATATAATTATTGCCTTCTTTCTTTTCTCATGCTATTAAGCTCTTACAGTTTCACCAGCCTCACCAGAAAAGACTGAGAAAAATGCATCTTGTTAGCAGTAGGTAATAAAACAGACAATACTTGTCTGGCTTCAGTTTCTCCAAATCTCCGTTTTCCAGAACAAAAGTACTTCTTTCTATAATAAAGTTATCTGGACAACTTTTTAATTAATCCTGAAGTCATAATTAATTATAAATACATTTCAAAATACACCTTTCCTGACATTTGCAGTCAGCTTTAAAAATGTTCTCTAAATCACTACACTTAGCTGAAAGAGAACCACACTTTCTGGTTTATTTTTCCAAATATACTCTTCTGGCTTTGCCAGGATAACCGCAGCCTCTGAACCCATCAGACCTGCCTTTGTTCTTGACTCAGATGCTCTTTGCTTGCTAGAACATTATTCACTCTATCTGACATAAACTTCAAGGACCCTTACACTGATCTAGAATGTAGGGAATTCCTAGCACTTAACAATCAGGTCATACTCTGCTTTCTACAAAGATTATCTATGAACTATGGATGCTCAGAACCTTGCACTTGTCCATGGAAACAAATTATTCCCCTAAAGAGAATCACTTCATATTTCATTTCATCATTATTTCTTCCCAAATGTATATGTTCCAGCCCACCATTTCAGCCAGTCTAACCCGTTCATTTAGTTTACTATGGTCTAGGAAACTTTACGGTGGAAAAAGTGTTTGATTCTCTTCTGTTATTTGTAGTGGAGAAGGAAAAGACAGAATATATATAGTGATAGACCTTATATTATAAGACACACTATGATATACACACTATGATAGCAGTTTCTCACTTTCTCCACTCAGCTAGCCATAATTTCGAACGTAGGTCTACGAAGAACTCTACGAAGAACTAAGACAGCTTAGTTCAACTTTTACTGACCACTTCTCTGCTTACTAAAACTGACAGGTCCTATGGCTAGAATTTCCCTGGTCATGATTCTCCTACTTGTCATATGCTTCATACCAGCCTTTCTATTTTCTTTTGATTGCACTTACTGTCTTTCCAGTATTCATGCCCTCACATCCTTTCCCATGCTTCAGAGAAACCATAACATGGTGAACCGTGGTTTTTCTTCAAAGTGTTTCTCATGACATTGTCTCACTAAACAATCTGTTAAATTTCAAGAGAAAAATATTCAGACTTACAACTCTATATTATAGACAGAAGAAAAAAAGACTCCTGATCAGAATAGGATAAGAGAAAACTAATTTTCATGTCAGGAAACTCCATTTACCATCACATCTCTAGCACTGAAAGAAGAACCCTTATGTCACAAATTGTGTAATCTACATGAAGATTACTGAGGAACTCTGAGGGCCCATCACCAGCAAGTAGCAGATCATAAAGGAAAGCAGATGAGAAGTCATAAGACTTAGCAGCTTGGTTTTCCTCATCAGAAATGCTTGGCACCAAAAGTGTTTCAGATTTTGTAATATTGTATGCAGATCTTGACACAGCTTAGAATCAAGTTAAGCACAAAATTTGTTATATGTATATTTCTAGATGAAATAATAGTTTGTAGAGAGAATCTTTTCTCTTTTTTATTTTTATTTTTATATTAGTTAAAGTTTATTTTAACTTTGTATCCTAGCTGTAGCCCCTTCCCTCTTTCCCTCCCAACCTCATCTCCTCCCATGCCCCTCTCCAAGTCCACTGATAGGGGAGGTCCTCCTCCCCTTCCATTTACCCTAGCCTATCAGGTCTCATCAGGACTGGCTGCATTGTCCTCCTCTGTGGCCTGGTAAGGTTGCTCCCCCATCAGAGGGAGGTGATCAAAGAGTTCATAGACAGTCAGAGACAGTCCCTGTTACCCTTACTAGGGTGCCCACTTGGATACTGCACTGTCATGGGCTACATCTGTCCATGTGGTTCTACGTTATCTCCATGAATGATCCTTGGTTGGAGTATCAGTCTCAGGAAAGACCCCTGTGGCCAGATTTTTTTGATTCTATTGCTCTCCTTGTAGAGTTCCTGTCCCCTCCAGGTCTTTCTATCTCCCCCTTCTTTCATAAGATTCCCTGTACTCTGCCCAAAGTTTGGCTATGAGTCTCAGCATCTGCTTTGATAGCCTATTGGTATCAAAAGCTGTGGAAGGCTCCTATCCTGTTCCCTGTTTTCTCCCTCTTCTGATGTCCCTCCCATTTGCCTTTCTGAATGAGAATTGATCATCTTACCCAGGGTCCTCCATCTTAAGTACTGTGTGGAAGCATCACCTGTCAATAAATAGCTGATGGTCTATTAGGTGAGACAGGAAATAGGAGATGGAAGTTCTAGAGAAAAAGGTGAGCTCTGGAATAGAGTCAGAGGGAGATTCACCCCAGACTTTAAGGAAGATGGCTGTATAAAACTGAGAAGAGGTAAGCAGCCACGTAGCACACATCAAATAGAATAAAAATCCAGTAAAAATAAGCTATGAGTTAGTTGGGGAACAAGCCAATGCTTTTGACCTAGGCATTTATTCATAAATAATAAAGTCTCAGAATCATTATTTAGGGAACTAGTGCATGAATGGAAAAGCATGTGATTACAATATATGATAACTCAGTACACTTTCATTTTTGCCACAACAAATCACCTAAAGTAGGGTATAGAATTCTCCACTTGGAACAAGTGTCATTATTCAAAAGTTTTAGGTTTTGAAATACTTCAGTTTTCAGATATTTGTGTTAGGCATGCTCAACCTATCTGCCTCTGAGTTCAGTACTGTAGCCATGGCATTTTTATTATTATTTTTGTTAAGAGGGTAAGTTAACTTCTCCAGTCATGGCTGAGCAAGGCACTGATTATATTTTTCTTTCTGGGTCTGGTACACTCTCCTCTGGATGTGTTTTTTTTTTTTTTTTTCTAGTTCAACTCCTTTACCTATGAATTTCATATGTCATTTTTTTTTAAATGGCTGATCAACTCTTCCTTTTTGTAAATTCATATAGTCTTTATCCATTCTTCTGTTGAGGAATATCTAGGTTGTTTTCAGTTTCTGAATTATGATTATGGTTATTGTGAATAAAGCCACAATGAACATGGTTGAGCAAGTGTCTTTGTGGTAGGATAGAATGTCCTTTGGGCATATGCCTAAGAATAGTATAGCTGCATCTTGAGTCAAGTTGATTTCCAACTTTCTGAGGAACCACCACACTGATTTCCATAGTGACTATAAAAGTTTACACTTCCACCAGTAATGGATGCATGCTCCCTTTACTCCACATTCTTGCCAGCCTAAGTTATCACTTGAACTATTGATCTTAGCCATTCTAATTGGTGTAAGATGATATCTCAAAGTAGTTTTGATTTGCACTTCCTCGTGGCTAAAGATATTGAAGATTTAAATGTTTCTCAGTCATTCGAGTTTTTCTTTACTGAGAATTCTGTTTAGATCTGTACTGCATTTTTTAATTGGGTTATTTGTTTTCTGGACCTGAAGGATATGGGAACACATACAGAGATCCATAGACAGACATTATAGACAAGAGAGACCTTGGAATGTACAGTGTTAATAATATGTTTCCATCAACCCCCCCCCTTAGAGCTCAAGAAACAGAAACAGAGAAGAAAAAAAAATTGTAAGAGCTAGAGAGCATAGAGGACACCAGGAGAACAAGTTCCTCTAATCCAACATGATCAAGACTCATATGAACTCACAGCAACTGAGGAAGAACACACAAGGCCTGCAAAAGTCTGAATTAGGTCCTTGGTGTATATATTATATCTTTGAGTTTAGTGTTTTTAAAGGGATTTCTGAGTGTGCAAATGTGTGGGCTTTTGGTTTTTGTGCCTTTTCTTGGGCTCCTTTTCTGTTTGTCTTGCTCAACTTCAATGGAATAGTTTTTCTTTTATATTATTATATTTTTTAATATTTATATTATTATCCCTTAGAATTTTTTTTTTTTTTTTTCTAATGAGAGACAGAAAGTGAGTAGATCTGGATCTGGATGGATAGGAGGTGGGAACAAACTGGGAGTAGAGGGAGGGGAAACCGTGATCAGTATGGATGATGAAAAACAATCTATTTTCAATAAAAGGAAAACAAACATGTAGAAGAATTTTAATCCAGCAACATGGTTGATATGTCAAGAGATCACTTGCAAAGACCTTCTAGGTCTATGTGATCCAGTGGGAATGCAGACATGCCCTGGATTACAGTATAATCTGGTTGGAATATAGACATGCCCTTAGTACACACCTTTAATCCCAAACAATGTAGATAAGGTTAGTTTATATAAGGAAACAGCCATGTTTGAAAGTGATGTCTAATTGAGAAGTAAACAAAATGATGAATCAGAGAAAGGTTTTACAGAATAGGCTGTGCCCAACTCTCCTGAGAACAGAAAGGAGAGGAGAGAGACAGAGAGAGAGAGAGAGAGAGAGAGAGAGATAGAGAGAGAGAGAAAGAGAAGTTTTACCAGGATAGTTGTACAGAAACAGGTTGCAGAGAGGACAAACTAAACACCGGTGAAGACAGAAAAAGCCAGAGATTGAGAAGGAGCCAGAAAATTAGAACAGATAGCTATAGTTAGTTTGAGGCCAAGCAGAAAAATTCACTTAGAAGCTAAGAGAAGCTGGTTTGAATCAGTCAGCTTGAAGAGTAGTTTCAGCCAGAGTAGTTGAGTTAAACCAGCCAGCCAGAGTTCAGAAAGAGCTAGAAAGGGTGAGCTTATTCATCAATAAGTCTCAGAGGCTGAAACTAGGTCCAGATTAGATTGTACAGAGGTTAGAAACTTCCAAGAGTAGGCCCAGTTTAGCAAATGAGGCAGTAAGCCTCTGAGATTACAATTATATCTGTTTAATAAAAGATACTTTACACAAACAAACCAGTCTCTATGGTCAATTTTGGAGAAGGTTCCATGAGGTGCTGGGAAGAAGGTATACTCTTTTGTGTTTGAGGGAAAAGTTCTGTAGACATTTATTACATCCATTTTATTTAAGATCATTGTAAGCATCACTATTTCTCTATTTAGCTCCTGTCTTGATCTGTCTTTTGGTGAGAGTGGGGTGTTGAAGTCTCCACTATTAATGTGTCGGGATCATTGTGTGATTTAAGTTTTAATAATGTTTCTTTTGCAAATGCAAGAGCCTTTGTATTTGGGGCAAAATGTGCAGAATTGTGATGTCCTCCATAAATGTCCTCTAAAAAGCTCCACCCAGCAGGGGATTGAAGCAGATGCAAAGACTCACAGCCAAATTTAGGACACATCACAGGCAGTTTTATGGAAGTGGGATTAAAAACAAACAAACAAACAAACAAACAAACAAACAAACAAAAAACAACCTGAGGGACAGGAGCCACATAAAGAGACCAACAAAGCCAAAGTCAAAAAAAAAAAAAAAAAAGAAAAGAAAAGAAAAAGAAAAAAACAGGGCTCAGCTGGGGTGACGGAGGGAGACTGAAGAGACTGATGTGTCAACCAAACACCATACATAGAGGGGATCTAGAACCTTTGCTCATATGTAGCCCATAGACAGCTCAATCTTCATGTGGTTAAAGAGACAGTCTCTGACATGAACTCCATTGCTTGCTCCTTGATCACTTCTCCCTGGTGGTGTGACCTAGACAGCCCACAGAAGAAGAGGATCCAGGTAATCCTGATGTAACCTGATAGGCTAGGGTCAGACAGTAAGAAAGAGGACTTCCCCTATCAGTAGAAGAGGGAAGAGGGAGGAAGGGTAAGACCAGGAGGAGATGAGGAAGGGGGCTACAACTGGGATACAAAGTGAATACACTGTAAATAATAATTAATAATGATGATGATGATGAAAAACAAAAAGAATCCTCAAGAAAACTCGCAGAATCAATTAACCCGACCTCATAAGGATGTTCATAGACTGAACAGCCAATCAGGGAGCCTGTATGGGGTTGACCTATGCACTCTGTATATGCTACAGACTTGTAGCTTGATCTTTTTGTGAAACTCCCAACAATGGCAGCAGGGGCTATCTCTGACTCTGTTGCCTGCTTTTGGAACCCTTTCCTTCTACTGGGTTGCTTCACCCACTTTTAATAGGAGGAAAGTGCCTAGTCTTACTGCAACTTGATATGCCATGGCTAGTTGATATCTATGGAAGGCCTGGCCCTTTCTGAAGAGAAACAAAAAAGGAATGGAGGGGGAGAAGGAAGGAGGGAGTGTGAAACTGTGGTCAGGATATAGAATAAATAGATAGGTAGATAGATAGATAGATAGATAGATAGATAGATAGATAGATAGATAGATAGATA
>NW_026585987.1:11999225-12003472 GCF_907164565.1 Psammomys obesus | reverse complement strand
ATAGATAGATAGATAGATAGATAGATAGATAGATAGATAGATAGATAAAATAGAAAAATAGAAATAATTTTATAATAATGCAACTCATGAATGATGGGTAAAGGTTGAAAGGCCTCTGTTGACATTTTCAGCCCAGCAAGCCACTCCTCCTCTTTATTTTATCTAGCCAAAAAAGATTATTACTTATCTCCTTTGGTAAATTTCCAGGAAAATATTCTCCTCTCCTATTGTCACTTATACAAAAAAGATTTAGTAATAACCTTCTTTCCAAGATTTATGTTTATATTGCTGTTAATCAATTTAGGACTTAACTATCTAATTATAACATTCTACAACCCACATACTTTCGTAATATAATTATATTTACAATGAAAGTATTCAAAGAGATGGGCAATAAGACATAAAAACGTTTTCACTGATGTTATATCATTGAGCAAATTGTCACGTTTATCTATTCTGTTACTCCCTCAATACACATTTAGAGAAGACTTTGATTAGTTTTCTACTAAGAAATACTGGCTTATTAAGTTATATCTCATTTGTCAAGGCTCTTTATTTGTCTTAGCAATTGTTAATGGAAAAGTAAATGAAACATTATTACACAAATGCTTAGAGAGATGACAGTAATATTATTCTAAATTAAATAACAAAAAGGTTAAATAAATACTACAATTTTGCAGGAATTACCACATGACCTTTAAAATCATAAAACTTTCCTCTTATTTTTATGACTTATTCTTGAAATATATACCATTTCTGAAAGTTATCAAAATTTTGTATTTTTGTTTTTAACGTTTAAGTTAAATGATATGTAATTTCTCATTTAGCTCTTAATCAACTACTATACTCATTTTAAAACATTGTAAATTTCTATTTCAATAATATGTTTGACTGCATCGTCCTAATATAAAATTGTGAAACAGAAAGTCCTGGTGTTTGAGCCTCATGGACAGGTATCTGGATCTAAGAGTCTACCTACAAGTACCTACATATAATTACTGCCTGTCTGTCAATCTATCTCTGTCTCTATCTCTCTCTGTATCTCTGTCTGTCTCTGCCTCTCTCTTTCTCACACACACACAAACACACACATACATTGCAATCAAGTATCTTAAAAAAAAAATCTAAAGCAAAGACCTCCAGTCACAGAACAATAGTAATTCAAAGACCATGGGAGAAAATTGCCTTTAATAATGAGTGGATGTAGGGTGGGAAGATGACTCAGTGGGTAAACCACTTGCCATGGAAGTATTGGGACTGGAGCTTGGATCCACATATAAAAGGTAGGCAGGTAGGGTGGCCTCCCTGCAATCCTGGGTTCTGCAGGCAAAGACAGAAAATCCTGAGCAGGCTGGCCAACTAGGCTAGGTGAATCAACAACCTTTGGTTTTAGTGAGAAATCCACCTCACTATATCAGATGGCAAGCCATTGAGGAACGTTCTGGACATCAGCCTACGGTCTCTGCATGTAGACAAGTGTTCATACACATGACACTTATACACACTACACAATACAGAGCACAAATCAAGTAAATGTTTTTTAATTAATTTATTTTTATTAATTACAGTTTATTCATTTTATTAATTACAGTTTAATCTAAGTGTCTGTTTCTATCTGCTGCTGGATGAATCCTCTCATAGGACACTTATGTTAGGTTCCTATCTCTAAGGATAGCAGAATATCATTAATAGTGTCAGGTTGGCTCTCTCCCATGGGGTGGGCCTCAGGCTGGGCCAGGCATTGGTTGGGCATTCCCTCAATCTCTGGTCTAACTTTATCCCTGCACATCTTGTAGGCAGGGTAAATTTTGGGTTGAAGTTTTTGTGGGAAGGTTGGTGTTTTCCTCCCTCCACTAGGAGTCTTGACTAGTTAGAGTTATCCTCTTCAGTTTCATGGCCTGATACTAGAAGTCTCAGGTAGAGTTACCCCCATATCTCCCCAGAATCCTAAGGTGTCTTAGGTCTCCAGCTTGTAACAGAGATTCCTTTGCCTACTCCTGCACCCCTGCCCACAGTTCCTCTTCTCTTTGTAGGTCCTCTATTCTTCTGCTCCCACTCTCTCCAAGTTAGGTTTCCACCTCTAAGATTCCATCTTATACCTCAGAACGGCTAAGATCTAAAAACTCAAGTGAAAGCACATGCTGGCAAGGATGTAGAGAAAGGGGAATGCTCCTCCATTGCTGGTGGGAGTGCAAACCTTTACAACCACTTTGGAAATCAATCTGGCACTTTCTCAGAAATTTGAAATAGGTCTACCTCAAGACCCATCTATACCACTCCTGGGTATTCCTAAAAGATGATCCACCACACAACAAGAAGATCTGCTCAACTCTGTTCATAGCAGCTTTATCTGTAATAGCCTGAATCTGGAAACAATCTAGAAAATGGATAAAGAAATTGGGGTCCATTTACACAGTGGAATATTATTCAGGTATTAAAAAACAAGGGAATCGGAACTGGAGAGATGGCTCAGAGGTTAAAAACAGTCACTGTTCTTCCAAAGGTCCAGAGTTCAAACCCCAGCAACCACATGGTGGCTCATAACCATCTACAGTAAGATCTGGTGTGCAGGCAGAATGTTGTATAAATAAATAAATCTTTAAAAAAAAAAAACAACAACAAGAAAATCATGAAATGTCCAGGCAATGGATAGAGCTAGAAGAGATCATTCTGAGTGAGATACCCCAGACCCAGAAAGACACACATGATATGTACTCACTTATAAGAGGATTTTAGCCATATAGTACAAGATAAATATACTACAATTCACAGACTCCAAGAATATAAGTAACAAGGAGGGTCTAAGGGAAAATGCATAAATCTCACTCAGAATGGGAAATAAAATAGACAGCAGAAGTGGTTGAAGAGAGGGAACAAGAAAGGAGAGGGAGAGCAGAGAGTAATAAGAATGGAAATCAAGCTTCATGAATTTCTTTCACTGCTTGCATGCTCCCTTCCACACAGAAAGAGATCTTTGGTGTCCCAAATAGAATCAGGAGCAAAACCACACAGACTCACCCTCCTGGTGCTGGAAAAACACTGGAGAAGCAAACATTAATAAAGTAATTTTGTAGATAATCAGAATTTTTTTGTAACTATCTCAAAGAAGGTTTTCAAGGCACTATAGAAGTACAGGAGAAGGGAATACAGTTCTATCATGGATAGCTAGGAAAGCTCTCTGCAGGAAAATGCCAAGTTAACTGACAGTCATGATGGAAGGTCACAGTGAGGAACAAATAATGAGCCATGGACCCTGAAAAATGATAAACATAGTCATGATGAGAAAGGATTATGACATAAAATTGGAAAATTGTAGACAGAATGTCAGACCTTGTTGACTTTGGGAGAGAATAAAATAAAGGTAAGACCATTATGAAGAAACCAATATTTTTATGCTGATAATGAACAAACAAAATAAATATGCATTGAGAGATGGTTTAGAGAAATATCAGTCTTGTGTACAGACAGAAATGGGAGGACCAGAGAAATACAACCAAAGCGGGAGCCAAGCCAAGCTAGTTTGTATCTTTTTATTTCTCCATCTTCACACTTTCAAGAAAATTTTTGTTCTTGAACAGAATCTATCCCTTGCTCCTCAGAGCTGTTTTCAGTGGCAAAGAAGAAAAACTGCCCAAACCAGGAATCCCAGACTCAACTAGGCTTCAAGTAGCCTCAAAGCATGCTTAATAAGGGGACTTTTTTTTTCCTTCTGAAGACCTAATGTGTATTCAGTGACATGAGAGTCTTCTGTGTCTCTTGAATTATGTTGGATAAGCACTTACAAGGCCATGCAAAAAAAATGCATCAGAGTCCACATTATTCCAGTTCTTCATGATTAATAATAAACAATGACTATTTTCTTACCCATAGGCACTCAGTTAGAATTTTTAAATAGCCTTCATTTTTACACATTTCATTTCTTGTAGACTACTACTCTACCAACTATTAACTAAGAAAACAGCCTTACTGTCTTGTGGTTGATCAATGATATTAATAGACTCAACACCATATGGATAAGAAAGTAATGTTAACAGAAAAAATACTGCAATCAAATAATAAATCTATTTAAACAAAAGGTAAATCCTTCATAGAGAGGAATATGGCCACCAAATAGAATACATAATATATATGTATATATATTATACACACACACACACACACACACACACACACACACACACACACACACACATATAACATCAACATTATAAGCCGTTAACAAAAACTGTCTATCTACCTGTGTGTGT
>NW_026585987.1:11997130-11999125 GCF_907164565.1 Psammomys obesus | reverse complement strand
ATATACATATATACATAGAAAGACATAATGTTCTGGAGGCTAGGAAGTCCAGAGTCCAAGATCAGAGTGTCAGCTAATTAAGTTCCTATGTAGAATTCTTTTCTGGTCTGGAAGCATAGTATCCTACATGATGGAGAGATTCCTCTTCCTCTTCTTATGCAAGTAGTGACAGGATTAGAATTCAGCCCCATAACCCCTTAACCTTCATCACATTACTTCATGAAACTGGGATCTTGAGAGAAAATTCTAGGAGAATTCAAACATTTGTCTATAGCCCATGGCTAGATAGTGATGAAAGCCAAGATTCATATAAAAAGTACAAAAGCCCAAGCTGGAGTCACTTCTCACACAGTCCCTCTGATAAAGAAGAGTGCAGCATTTTCAGTTTCTAAAGTTAGACTATGGTTGTCCTGCTAGCAAATGAAAAATTATTTATTCAGTCTTTATCTCATGTAGCAGACACAAACATAAGCACTTATCAGATGCTCAATATCCTTAGCCATCAGAGAGATACAAATCAAAACAACCCTGATATTTCACCTTACACCCATCAAAATGGCAAAGGTTAAAAACTCAAGTGACAACACATGCTGGAGAGGTTGTGGAGAAAGGGGAACCCTCCTCCATTGCTGATGGGAATGTAAACTGGTACAACCACTTTGGAAATCAATCTGGTGCTTTCTCAGACAATTAGGAATAGTGCTTCCTCAAGATCCATCTATACCACTCCTAGGCATATATCCAAAAGAGGCTCAAGTATACAACAAGGACATTTGCTCAACCATGTTTGTAGTAGCTTTATTCATAATAGCTAAAAACTGGAAACAACCCAGATGACCATCAACGGAGGAATGGATACAGAAATTGTGGTATTTTTACACAATGGAATACTACTCAGCAATTAAAAACAAGGAAATCATGAAATTTGCAGGCAAATGGTGGGATCTAGAAAAGATCATCCGGAGTGAGGTATCCCAGAAGGGGAAAGACACACATGGTATATACTCACTTATATAGCCCTATAAGATAGGATAAATATACTAAAATATATGCAGCTAAAGAAGATAAACAAGAAAGAAGTCCCGGAGTAAGATGATCAATCCTCACTTAGAAAGACAAATGGGATGGACAGGGAAGTAGGAGAAAACAAGTAACAGGATAGGAGCCTACCACATAGGGCCTCTGAAAGACTGTCTAGCAGTGTATCAAAGCAGATGCGGAGACTCATAACTAAACCTTGGGCAGAGTGCAGAGAATCATATGAAAGAAGGGGGAGTTAGTATGACCTAGAGAGGACAGGAGCTCCACAAGGATAAAATATATCAGGGCATGGGGACCATCTATGAGACTTTTTCTCCAGCCAAGGATCATATAACCTAGAACCCCTGCTCAGATGTAGCCCATGGTAGCTCAGTAACCAAGTGGGTTTCCCTAGTAAGGCAAACAGGAACTATTTCTGACGTGAACTCAACACTTGGCTCCTTTACCTCCCCTCTCATGAGGGAGGAACAGTCTTTCTAGGCCACAAAGGAGGACATGGCAGCCAGTCCTGGAGATACCTGATAAGCGAGGGTCAGATGGAAAGAGAAGATGACCTCCCCTATCAGTGGACTTGGAAAGGGGCAGGGAGGCAATAAGGGAGGGAGGGAGGGATTGGAAGGAAATGAGGGAGGGGACTATGGGCTATGTATGTATGTATGTATCCCATATATGTATGGCTGGGATACAAATGTGATTAATATAAAAATAAAATAAAAATAAAAAAACATGTTTATTCTGTTCCACAATATGAAAGACAAACAAGATTATTTATTGGAGAAGATTATGTCCACTGCCCTCTTTTGTTACAGTTGTCAATATTGAATTTGCCACATGAATGATATTTAACAGTAGTTCCAGTAGTAACATACTCCACATATATTTCTGTGTACAGACATGTTGGTTTATAACACACACACACACACACACACACACACACACACACACACACACACA